>NW_015505240.1:3533047-3547062 GCF_001515645.1 Sinocyclocheilus grahami
GTATTTGAAAAAGAATGTGTTTTTTGAACATTAAAGCATGTCAACCTATTCTGTTACACCAAACACACAAAATAATTATCTTTAAAATAGCATCATATGACCCCTTTAAATAAATATTTAAATATTTATATTTAAATTATTTTTCAGTTGTAGATCTTTCCGACTATTGCATAGTTTCGTGAATCTGAACTGAATCAGTACAATAAAAGGTTTTATAATTTTTTTTATAATTTATAAATAACTGATTTCATTAATACATAATATTATATTTTAATTTATATATTTATACATTTTGTAAATAGTTTATTTATCTTTATTGCAATTTAATTTATGTCTTCAGTATGTCTGATAAAAATAATGGACTCCAGCAACTCCAGTGAACTTTATGTGTGTTTGAACCCAGCAGACATGTGGGTCAGGGTTTGGTCCTAGCATCTAAAAAAGGCAATATCTGGTTTTATAGTGTGTGAACTGAGACCTTAAAGATTTCACCAACTAGCACCCTCCCAAATGCGGCTTTAGATTGAAGAGAGACTTGAAACGCTTCCAATCATAAAACAATGCAACTTTAAATCACACGCTATAAAGCCCAAACCACACAAACCAAGAAGGGAAAAAAACCTTACTTCTACATTTGGCCACAAAAACAGTACTGTCTAATACAGAACAAAACGTACAACATTTCTGTCCTGTTATCCCAGAGCTGGACCTCCTACACACTGAAGGCAAATAGAGGGTCGAGGGCTGGTCTGGTCTTGCGTAACACATCAAAAATCATAACTGCTGACACGTAACTAACTATTCACATACTTCTACTAACTTTAAAAAGTACATTCTGTGATTTCAAAGGAAAAGTTCATGCTTTTAAGTATGAAGCAAACCAGCACAGCATACACACTATATTGTCATAAAATTATGGATTGATACAAAATTTGCAAAGAGCCCAAAACCTATGCGTTCTACATGCTTCAAAATATGCATGCTTCAAACCTATTTCAGCATACAGTACTATGACTTGGAATGAAATAATCATAATATCCTAATCCTAATACTACATAAGGTTAAAATTATGTGAAAATATGCATACACTGAATTATGTAGTATGCTATCTGGACACCCTTGACTATTTTCTATGATTTGGGACATGCTAATCTTTATCTTGCATACTGTATGAGATGGATACAAACAGAAGCAGATATGCAGCATCATTCAGCATCCTATTTTCAACACTGAGATGCACTAATATTAACTGCATGCTATATAAGACAAATAGTGTGTGAACAGATGCATACTCCAAAACTTTGCCAACACTAATATAATAGACAGTATGGAAAAAGACACATACTTCAAAAATCAACTGTAAATCGTACACCACCCATGCACACATATTCAACATACTATATTGCACTCATCTTAATATTGCATGTTATGTAAGTTAGTATGTGAACAAATGCATTTCTGCATACTATGATATCCAGTTATTATATTGACATACTATGATTTAAGAAGTTTACATAATATTTATTATGGAGGGCATGAGACTGATGCATACTTATAAAATCCATCGTAAATACAATGCAATCCAGTTACTTTTAACATACCATTTTAAAAACACTATGATTTGTCATGCACTAACTTTAATATTACATGCCATATCAGATACTAATATTGCATGCTATATCAGTCACTACTGACATACTAATTTCAGCATACTCTGATTTAGGTAGTTTACGCTTAATCTTGCATTCAATTTGAGCATGAGACTGATACATACTTAAAAAAATCCATTGTAAATACTATGCAATCCAGTCACTTTTGACATATTATGATTTTAGTTGCATCAATCTTAATATTGCATGCTATATCAAATACATTGTATGTGAACAGATGCATACTTGCATACTATGACATCCAGTCACTACTGAAATTCTAATTTCAACATACTGTGATTTAGGTAGTTTACTCTTAATCTTGCATACAATTTAATATGGAGAGAATGAGACTCGATGCATACTTTTAAAATTCATTAAATACTATGCAATTTAGTCACTTTTGACATACTATGATATTAGATGCACTAAGCTTAATATTGCATGCTAAATAAGAGAGATAGCATGTGAACAGATGCACACCTATGGCATCCAGTCACTATTGACATACTATTTTCTGCATACTATGATTTAGGGAGTTAACTCTTAAACTTGCATACTTCTTAATATGGAGAGCATGAAAATCATGCATACTTAGAAAATCCATCTTAAAGGCACAATATGTAATTTTCGCTGCTAGAGGGCACGTATTCAAAATAAACAAATAGACAAAGGCGTAGTTAGATGACGCCGTGACTAAGTGTGGAATCATGGGAGTTGTTGTCTTCATCTCCATAGTCGATGCAATCCGACGGGACTCGGGCAGAAATCATGTTCATGCATGAGCTAATGATTTATTAAGGTAGTAGAATGAAGCAGGGTGAGGCTGAAAGCCGTCGAAGTGAAACGAGGCCGCTGAACGAGCGTGACACACGGCTCGAAATCAGTGCAGCTTTTATTATGCCATAGTCGACCGCTTCCGCTCCTTCCAGTCATGCGTATGTGGGGGGAAAAAGCAGCGCTGTTTTATCATACTACATACATTTGAAAGTTCTGTTATAATGCTACTCTGTACGGTCGTCACCGGTCTATTAAAACGCACAACATATTAAAGCATCTTTGGTCTTTCCATGTTTTCTACAAACCGGAAATCAAGGGGTTATGACGTCATTGGCAGGCGGCACAATGACACTATAGACACGATCCGTGTCACTAATTAAAATTGCTTATTTCTCTGGATTTAAACATTCTTCGAAACATTGGTGATAATTTAAGTACACAAGTCAGCAAAATATATAACACTGTTCTAGTGGTTTTTGGATATTTTAATAAAAAAATCTTACATATTGTGCCTTTAAGTAGTATGCCGTCCAGCCAGGCACCTTATACATTACATTTTGAACATACAATGATTTGGAGTGTACCAATTTTAATCTTACACACTAGTCAGTAGTTAGTATGCAAAAGGGGATTCTGGGAGTTCGATTAGGCGGAAAACCCTTCATCCTCTTCCTGTTGGAACTGGACTGGTACCTTTTAATAGCCAAGGGAAGACACTGCTTGTTCTGTTAATGGGAGCCATCGAGCCAACGGCAACACAAATCTGATTTCTCCTCAACGTTAATATTCCTCTCTATGATTCTCACTGAATCAAACACTGAAATGAAGAATTGGGATGGCTGAAATAGGCAGCTTGCTCTCATTACATGAGAAACATTATTGAAAGGCAACAAGGGTGTGAAAGTTTGGCTCTAAACGTTTCAGATTTTCTTCTCTCATGATTTTAAGGGTCTGCAGAACACAACAACAACGAGTAACCAAAACCAGAGACAAAACACACGTGGGCAATAAACAATCGTTACAACATGCCATTTTTTAAAAATAATTAGTTTACTCTCAAAAGAGAAGCACACACCCAGCAGGCTAAATGAGCGAGGCCGGTCAACCGAGAGTGTCCGTAAAACACTCATAAAACAGCACTAGTGTGAGTAATAAAGCAGAACAGCCCTGCACAGGAAGTGCAGCTGCATCCCTGTCAGCCATCTTTGCCTTTCTCAAGCTTTTCAAGCTTCTGTCTATTGTGACGTAATAGCGCCACTGTATCCCACAACTTCCCGCAGCACGTCATTCTTTACCTACAGATCCCATTCGGTTAGTCCCGCCCACTGCATGACATCACCATTAGACCACGTGTTGTGGAAGCAGTGAGCGCTGCTGACTGACTCAGCTTTGACAGAAATGCTTTCCTGCGAGTCTGGCTGCGGATCAAGTCCACCATCTTTTCTACATTACCCCACTACACACGTGCTCTAAAAAAACTAGAAGCATACAGAAATTAAGTACACTACATAGGGATCAGAGCTGTATTTAGAACAGAGCCCAAAGCATTCTAGATTGCAAAAGAAACTAAACAACTTTAAATTTCAGTCTGATTCGACTCTGAGCATTTTTCTAGCGTACAGGATGCTCAGAAAACAAATCTTAAGTTTTAACTAATGGCATATTGCAGATGAGATCAGAATGTATGTGATTTGATAAATGCATGAAGTTGCTCTCTACAATAACTGTTCTACATAGTCTCCTGGGTAATTCCTTCTATAAGTGGTTTGCAAGATAATTGCGAGCTTCACCTCGAGCATCTCTGATCTACTAGAGAAGACATGCGGCGACGCCACCCTGACCCACTGATGTTCTACCAGGAGCCAAGACATTGCAACTAACGAGCATTTATCTATCTGGTTTTTCAATAAACTGAGAGGACAGCCAGAGTGATGGGTTTGTTTTATGAGCCTATGGAAAAACATAAACTTCTCTCTGTCTCTCTCTCTCTCTTTCTCTCCTGGTGTGTTTCTCATCTTGCATATTTTTCCAATTACGTTCTGCAGTCAGCGCGCCTGCTGGAGGAAAACTGCCAGATCCCCTAAAAAGCATGTGAAACATCTTCCAAAAAGTCTACAAAACTCGTTCTAGGTTGAGTGTTCACACATCAGCATTGATCGTAATCTGAAACCAAAAGGGGTCCTGATGTCCTACAACCCTAAAGATAAAGCTTCTTCAATGGTTCCTTGAAGTTCCTGAAATCCAGCAAAGAAGCATTTGGCTGTATAGAGGTTCTTCAGATCAGCGTTTTGGATTCAAGATTCAGGATTCGGTGAAGCATCAGTACATAAATGGCTCTGTAAAGGAACTTCAGAAGGTTCTCCTGCGACGTTGCTTCTAACTTATAAGTTTATAAGTTCCACCGATGACTTTTTATTCTCTAGTTCTAGAAAACTAGACCATCTAGTCTGCTTTACAGATACCAGAACCAATACTATGAAGGGAATAACCTATAATGCAATATGAAGAACCGTAAATAGTCGCAAAATAACCATTGAGGAACTTTTTTAGGTATGCATATGAAATCCTGGAATCCAGATTTCTACTATGACGACGCAATTTACTAATTTGCATAAGAATAGTGGACGGGGAGCCGCGCAAACGAGCTGCATGCCACAATAGATGATGCATCACGATATCCTCATGCAGCGGTTGCTTTGCGCAGGAAAACTTCCCTGATTCCGTTATTCGCTGCTGCTCTAATGTTTCCCCCCCCACACACAAAAAACGGAACTTCGGACGTTCCTAGTTGAAAAATCCCACTCTAGAGCCTCTACCATCCCCTCCTCCGGTCATTCCAGTCCTGGGACAGCGGACTGACCGTGGAATGCGCTCGCGCAGGAGAACCGCAGCCACGGGAGAGCGCGGCCCGCGGCACAAAGTAACAGTTTGGGAACCGCTGATTCGCCGCTTACCTGCGCTGACTCGTGAGGTGACAAACATCAGGAATACTAGGACTACCGAGAGCCGCACCTCCTTAAACCTCCGCTTTACTTTCCATCTGATAGGTGTATCCATGACCACCTGCGCCCGTCCTGACGCGAAGAGTTTGGTTATATTATTTTGACAACTGCTTGATATCAGGACAGAACCAGTAACCCGACAGTCCCGGAGAGAGAAAGCGCGACAGCTCAAAGCCTCTCATGCAGCCATACGTTGATAAAGTCCTGCGGGAACATTCAGTGGATGGATAGATGGATGGATGGGGCACCTCTCTCCCTTCTTTTCCCTTCTGTTCTTTCCTTCCCTTCAGTGCGCTGCAGTGATGCCCCCGTCACTGAAACTTCGTGGAGCCAAAGTGGGAAACAACTTCATTCACACGGACTGTCAGTCACGCGGCGAGCGGCCAATCGGACAGCGTCGCACAAAATGCGCGGCTTCTCATTGGTTAGTGCTGTGGGTAGGCGGGAGCTTTACAGTGTGGGACTTAATTTACTCTCTTTCTCTTTCTCTCTTTTTGTCTGCAAGATTTGAGTCCATTGCAGACTGTCTTTTAGTATTTTTGACTCCTCTAATTTGATGGGTGTAACAGCAGAAAATCACCCAGTTAAAGGACCCTTGTTAATATAACATCCTATATAAATAATGCAGAAAAAAACAGTTCTTTATGTGTCTAGCATCAAATAGGCCTTGTAATACTAAAAACCCATATGGAAAACTGAACATATATAACTTAAAATGGATTTTGCATCACCCAGAAGGGGTTTATTTTTACATTAATGATCGTCTGATTGCTTTGCAATGCGCCTGTTTACTAAAATAAATAAGTAAATGCATCTGAAATATTGATTAGATAACCATATTCCTTTGTAATTGACCAGCGCAACGCATTTTGAATCACCATTGCGTATGAAATACATAAATAAACTTGCTTTATCTTACCTTGCCTTGTGAACTGTTCTGAACAGTGCTGTGAATCCCGTGTTCCTAAAATTTAAGTTTGCAGACTATTTTAGGGCTGAAACGATTCAGGAGCTCCTGACGTCTGCGACAGCTGGAGCACACAGGACCACAAGGGTGATGACCTTTTGACACGGGTCCGAATGTACAGAGGGGAAGGGAATCCTGTTCAGGTTACATGTCAAATAAAATGAAACCAGCTACTTCCCCTACAAATCAATCAATCAAGTTTTAAATAAATGCATAAATATACATTTAAAAGTAGGTAAAAGAGGTGCAATATTACGATAAACTCAGTTGCAGTTTTGTGTAAGTTATTAGATATGGTAATATCCGTATTATATAGTGCCAGGTTTATTAGACAACTAGATTAGGAAGCCAGCTATGGAAGAGAAAAAGTTTATGAGTATATGGGAAATCATTTTAAAGTAAATAGCAATTATATGGGAAGTATATTCATTTTGTCTTTGGGAACTGATAGGCCCATATGACCAAAAAAAAGTAAATAATTAAATAATAATAATTAATAATAATAATAATAATAGTAATTCTGGCTAAAAATATATTTAAACATATGCTAAATATATGTTGTAAACTGTGAAGCTCAATTAAATATATATATTTTTTAATTTAAAATATATTTATTTTCAACTTTCATATATTAAAATATATTTCCAAATGTATTTCAGGGGCAAGAAAGTACATTTCCAGTCTTACGTTTATATGCCTTATTCATTATTTATTTTTATTCAAATGTCTTATATATTCATAATGAGGAAAAAAATGAACTTAAATGATTTTAGCAAATGGCTGCAATATAACAAAGAGTGAAACATTTAAGGGGGTCTGAATACTTTCCGTACCCACTGTATATATATATATACATATATATATGTATGGGGGCTCATGAAAGTGAGTGTTACATACCAGGATGGATTTGTTAGAGGAAAGAGGATGAAAAAGTAAGAGGGATTCATGATGTCAATGAAAAGGAAAGTCTTTTTAGAGGCGGAACATTTTATGAATGATTACAAAGACTAACATTTCCTTTCTTTGGAATAACATGAACTAATCAGTCATGTACAGTAGGACCAGGAATGTTATTGAGAAAGTAAATTGGGTACATTTTGATTTCATGTTGCCTGCAAGTGTGCCAGCGGAGCTATGACATCATATTGTATTTGAGCTCAGGTTTACGGTACAGAATGACGTGTTCACAGAATCCCAGGCTCATATAGAGCTCCAGGTTACACGCGCTGTATGCAGTCATGTCTCACTCCACTTCAGGTTACGGGAATGTGAAGAATGCAGCTTGTTTTATGCAGGGTGTCCGTGAGCCAGCGGGGGGCAGACACTCCTGTACAAGCCTGCAAAACACACACACAAAAGGGCCACAATTAAGACTTGCCAAATGCCAAATGGGACTATTGGCTTTAGATGAATAAAACATTTAGTTTGCTGTTACCTTTTTTAAAAGAAATAGGTTTCTGGAAGAAAATGCAAGTGATGCTTGCCAGTGCACACGTTACTTTGAATCAAGTGCATTTCTATGTGCATTTCTAACATTTTATTATATACGATTATAGTATTTATTAATATTTTATTTTTACATTTTCAGTTTTCATTTTAATTTTTACACTGTAAGAAAAATATCCATAGAAAAACAGAAAATATATATTATTTCCATTAACCTTAAAACATGGCATAATGCAATGTATAGGGGTAAAAGACATTAAACATCAATTTAAAAAATCCTTCATATTAGCGCAGTAGAGACGGCCCTATTTTTTTGTGTGTGTATAGTTTAGTTTAAGTTTTTGTCTTTTGTTGGTTTTCGCCATTTTTATAATTCTATTTAGCTTTAATCTATTATTTATTTCAGTTTTTAGTAATTTTAGTACTTCAACTTTATAATTTTTTTTAATTAAAGTTGCCAAGACAACTTCTTGTTTTAAAAATTGTTTACATTTTTTTTTTAAATCATGTACAGTAGGACCAGGAATGTTATTGAGAAAGTAAATTGGGTACATTTTGATTTCATGTTGCCTGCAAGTGTGCCAGTGGTGCTATGACATCATATTGTATTTGAGCTCAGGTTTACGGTACAGAATGACGTGTTCACAGAATCCCAGGCTCATATAGAGCTCCAGGTTACACGCGCTGTATGCAGTCATGTCTCACTCCACTTCAGGTTACGGGAATGTGAAGAATGCAGCTTGTTTTATGCAGGGTGTCCGTGAGCCAGCGGGGGGCAGACACTCCTGTACAAGCCTGCAAAACACACACACAAAAGGGCCACAATTAAGACTTGCCAAATGCCAAATGGGACTATTGGCTTTAGATGAATAAAACATTTAGTTTGCTGTTACCTTTTTTAAAAGAAATAGGTTTCTGGAAGAAAATGCAAGTGATGCTTGCCAGTGCACACGTTACTTTGAATCAAGTGCATTTCTATGTGCATTTCTAACATTTTATTATATACGATTATAGTATTTATTAATATTTTATTTTTACATTTTCAGTTTTCATTTTAATTTTTACACTGTAAGAAAAATATCCATAGAAAAACAGAAAATATATATTATTTCCATTAACCTTAAAACATGGCATAATGCAATGTATAGGGGTAAAAGACATTAAACATCAATTTAAAAAATCCTTCATATTAGCGCAGTAGAGACGGCCCTATTTTTGTGTGTGTGTATAGTTTAGTTTAAGTTTTTGTCCTTTGTTGGTTTTCGCCATTTTTATAATTCTATTTAGCTTTAATCTATTATTTATTTCAGTTTTTAGTAATTTTAGTACTTCAACTTTATAATTTTTTTTAATTAAAGTTGCCAAGACAACTTCTTGTTTTAAAAATTGTTTACATTTTTTTTTTAAATGTCATCTATTTTTGAATTAGATAGAATTTTCTGTATTCACTTTAACTTTGTTTAAATGTTTAGTATTTTTAAGTAAATATTGTGCTTTTGTCATTTTTATTAGTTTTTTTTAAATACGTCTATATAGTTTTTATTATTTCCTGTTTATTAGTTTATTTAGTACATCAAAAGTTAGGCGAAATGCAACTGTTTATAAGTTGAAATAAGTTTAAGTTTAAAATAAGTTTAAGATATTTTATTTCAGTTAATGTTTATAACATGTCAAACAGTAAATTTTTACACTGTAAGAAAAATATCCATAGAAAAACAGAAAATATATATTATTTCCATTAACCTTAAAACATGGCATAATGCAATGTATAGGGGTAAAAGACATTAAACATCAATTTAAAAAATCCTTCATATTAGCGCAGTAGAGACGGCCCTATTTTTGTGTGTGTGTATAGTTTAGTTTAAGTTTTTGTCCTTTGTTGGTTTTCGCCATTTTTATAATTCTATTTAGCTTTAATCTATTATTTATTTCAGTTTTTAGTAATTTTAGTACTTCAACTTTATAATTTTTTTTAATTAAAGTTGCCAAGACAACTTCTTGTTTTAAAAATTGTTTACATTTTTTTTTTAAATGTCATCTATTTTTGAATTAGATAGAATTTTCTGTATTCACTTTAACTTTGTTTAAATGTTTAGTATTTTTAAGTAAATATTGTGCTTTTGTCATTTTTATTCGTTTTTTTTAAATACGTCTATATAGTTTTTATTATTTCCTGTTTATTAGTTTATTTAGTACATCAAAAGTTAGGCGAAATGCAACTGTTTATAAGTTGAAATAAGTTTAAGTTTAAAATAAGTTTAAGATATTTTATTTCAGTTAATGTTTATAACATGTCAAACAGTAAAACACACACACATATAGTTTTAGTTTTGGTTAACTATATTAACTCTAATGTAAGTGTATTAAATTAAATTCAGAATTTAGAATTCAGAATTCAAAGAGAATAAAAACAGTATCACTTCTATCATAATTTGTATTGTGTTCAGCTCTCATTGTGGAAATTGTTAAAGGAGAATGTTTATGAGTTTCAGATGGTGTAAGACTGAGTCCAAAGCATCACTGTCTAACCACACACACACACACACACACACACACACACACACGGCAGATATTAGTGATTGGATTATACAGTATAGCTTTCATAATGCACTCTGACTCTTTATGGCAGATGTCCTCTCCGTTACATGCCGGGACACACCAGCACACATTGCTTGGCTGTGATATGTTCATCAAAGCCCGGATCACTCAGCAAGATTATGGATCTTCACACATGCACAAAGAACATATGAACACACAGACAGCAGAAACCACGTTTACAACACACAATGCACACATTTACACACATACAGATGCACACATTCTTCCCCGTGCCAGAAATCACTGCTGCACTGCATCCACCCAACATAACGCTTCAAACGAGAGATTGATGAACAGCCATTCACAGCTGCCCAAGCATGCACGGACACACAAGAGCAAACATCACACGCAAACACATATTTATCAATATATTGACACTAAAACACCTAACACAGAGAGAGAGAGAAATATTTATCAACCTATTATTTTAGAATATAATGGGGATTTGTGAGACCAAAATCCAATTTGTGGTACAATTATAATGTGTGATTGCCTCTTATAAATATATATATACTATTTATTCTTAAACAATTGAATAAAAGGTTCATTAGGAAATATTCAGCCACTTTTGACACTGTTTCAAAAAAGTGTCCCATAATGTAACCTAAATTCATCTTACATGCTCTGCATATTTATTAAAGTAAATACTTTTTTTGTTTTTGAAAGAAGTCTCTTCTGCTCACCAAGGCTGCATTTATTTGATAAAATACAATAAAAACAGTAATATTGTGAAATATTATTATCATTTAAAGTTTTCTCTTTTGCTTCCTGCGATCAAAGAGTTTTCATCAACCATCTTGCTGATCAATAAACATTTCTTATTATGATCATCAATGTTGAAAACTGTAATATTTTTTTCCAGGACAGAAAGTTCAAAAGAACAACATTTATTTGAATATAGAAATTGTTTGTAACCTTATAAATGTATTTTCTGTCACTTTTGATTATTTGAATGCATTGTTGCATGCATAAAAGCTTTTTTTTTTTATCATTCTAATACCCGAACTTTTGAAATATTTACTTTTTAAAATAACATTTGAAATATTTTAAATAACAAATCAAATATTTATTTTGATGTAACTGTAACTTCCTTGTTTTTTTCTGTTTCCTTTCAAATGTTTTTCTTTCTCTCATTATTTCTAATCAACGCAATGAGTGTGGTTTGAAAACAAAATAACATGCTGCTATTTTCAGAATCTATAACATTTTTCATGTGAAATGCAGTTGCCAGATGCATGAATACCATAATTACCCCCAACCCAACATCCGTGCTTAACATTGGTCAACATGTCGCAATTCATGGCACAAAGCTGGGCTGTGATTGGTGCAAATGATCCTGAAAACATTCTACAGCTCCTGTGGTTGTGGTTTAATAAAAGATGCTCGAAGAAGAGGAAAACAAAATAATTATGAACGCACAAAGGGACGAGAGACAGAGAGGAGGAGACAGAAAAATGAACGAAGAGAACTACAAAAAATAGTGATTTGTATATGGAAAGAATCATTGAAGAGAAAGTCAGTGTTAATGACTGATGCAGAGGATTCAGCCAAAGTACAATCTGAGATACACATGCACGTGTTCTTCAATCCGGCAATTATTAATTATGGAAAAACCAGCGTTACTAAACATGACCAGTAGAAACAAGCCAGTACAAAATTCATAAATGCAAACAGTATTCATCACTGCATTCAGTGTATTAAGCCACTAATACAGCTGCCTTTTGCTTGGATAAAACCCAAACATTTCAATTCAGTTCAGATTTATACCGAAAACATTTTTTAAACACTTAAAGGTCATCGAAAATGTAGATGAGTTTGTTTGTTCATCAGAACAGATTTGGAGAAAAGTAGCATTACATCACTTGCTCACCAATGGATCCTCTGCAGTGAATGGGTGCCGTCAGAATGAGAGTCCAAACATCTGATAAAAACATCACAATAATCCACACCACTCCAGTCCATCAGTTAACATCTTCTGAAGTGGAAAGCTGTGTGTGTGTTTGTAAGAACTTTAAACCTTCACATACAGCACACTGTAAGTACTCTACGGTTCTTGTAAGGTGCATACACTCTTAAAAATAAAGGTGCTTCAAAAGGTTCTTCAAGCGATGCCATAGAAGAACCATTTTTGGTTCCACAAAGAACCATTCAGTCAAAAGTTCTTTAAAGAACCATCTCTTTCTTACCTTTTTATAATCTGAAGAACCTTCTTTCGCCACAAAGAACCTTTTGTGAAACAGAAAGGTTCTTCAGATGTTAAAGGTTCTTTATGGAACCATTTAGACAAAAAGGTTCTTCTATAGCATCGTGAAGCACCTTTATTTTTAAGAGTGTACAGCATACTAAGCAGCTTTCAAACAGTTCAGTAATGAGTATTTACACCTTATGGTCAATATAGAGGTAACTTTGGCAATAAATGCCTTCTTGAGCAATTAGTGTTCAGTATCAGGCAGTATACATAACAGAAAGTAACAAATCAGCATATTAGAAGAATGATTTCTGAAGTATTATGTGACACTAGAGTAATGATGCTGAAAATTCAGCTTTACATCACGAGAATAAATTACATTTTAAAATATATTCAAATAGAAACTGTTATTTTAAATTGTAATAATATTTCACAATTTTACCGTTTTGCTGTATTTTTGATCAAATTAAGGCAGCCTTGCTGAGCAGAAGACGCTTCTTTCAAAATCATTAAAAATTCTTACCAATTGTTACCCCAAACGTTTAGTAGTGGGAATATTATTAGTTTATCATAAGCAAAAAAAAACAAAAAAATGTAACCTTTAAAGGCATCTTATATAGCAAGGCATCTGTACTCTATTGACTGTATTTACAGAAATGTCAATCTTACTCGAAGCTAATTAAATTTAATAATATGAGACTGATGTTCTTTAGTGCTTATGTTCTCAGATTTCCTTTAAAAAACACCGTAGATGAATAGGGGAGACTGTCTCCAAAAGAACACCGAAAATGACAGTGATGGACATATTGGCAAAGTGAGATTCGTCTTCGCCCAGAACATCAGCGGCTCATCCTGCACATTCCCTCAGGTGCCATCAGTCAATATAAAGGAATCATGAATCAGTGCTTATTAATAAACCGGCGTCTGACTGCATAAACTCGGGTGAATTTAAAACGATGTGCAAATTAGAGACGAGCACGTATAGAATTAGTTACCGCTGGATCTCCATCAAAGTTTTCACACATGTTCTGTCCCGCAAACAATCTGATTTGAACTCAACACTTTTAGATCAGGATTTTGATCATGCACAAACACAAATGTTTCTTCAGAGCATACTTCTTATTTATATTGTTCATCTGTTCAAACATTATGCAAGCAAAATGCAAAGTCTTGAAATCTACTAAATGCATACATACTTTGAAACATTTTTAAATGGTTGATGGTGCACTTGTTATTTCAACCAGCTGAGCTCGAACCTTCAGGAAGCATTAAAGGGGTCCTATTATGCTTTTTCACTTTTTCAACTTTAGTTAGTCTGTAATGTTGCTGTTTGAGCATAAAAAAGATCTGCGAAGTTACAAAGCTCAAAGTCCACTTCAAAAGGA
>NW_015505240.1:3547082-3553415 GCF_001515645.1 Sinocyclocheilus grahami
ATCACAGCACACACTGGCCCAGCTAACCGATCACAGCACACACTGGCCCAGCTAACCGATCACAGCACACACTGGCCCAGCTAACCGATCACAGCACACACTGGCCCAGCTAACCGATCACAGCACACACTGGCCCAGCTAACCGATCACAGCACACACTGGCCCAGCTAACCGATCACAGCACACACTGGCCCAGCTAACCGATCACAGCACACACTGGCCCAGCTAACCGATCACAGCACACACTGGCCCAGCTAACCGATCACAGCACACACTGGCCCAGCTAACCGATCACAGCACACACTGGCCCAGCTAACCGATCACAGCACACACTGGCCCAGCTAACCGATCACAGCACACACTGGCCCAGCTAACCGATCACAGCACACACTGGCCCAGCTAACCGATCACAGCACACACTGGCCCAGCTAACCGATCACAGCACACACTGGCCCAGCTAACCGATCACAGCACACACTGGCCCAGCTAACCGATCACAGCACACACTGGCCCAGCTAACCGATCACAGCACACACTGGCCCAGCTAACCGATCACAGCACACACTGGCCCAGCTAACCGATCACAGCACACACTGGCCCAGCTAACCGATCACAGCACATTTCATATTTCAGAAGGCGGGCCTTCATTTGATACAGGAACTATTCGAGCCGTTCATGCCAGACTGGGGAGAGAGGTGCTGTAATAATGCAAAATATGTGAAAAATAATGTGTTTTTTTGAACAACCTAGTATGAGAGCCTGTTCTAGTACACCCCCAAAACAAAATCAAGACTTTGTAAAAGAGCATAATAGGACCCCTTTAAAGGTTCGGTCAGGATTATTTTGAGGTCAAGTCAAAAATAGCATTTCTTTCCATTTCATTAACACGTTTGAAGAAGCTCAATAGATCTAACATCAAATATGGCTTCATCTGTCAAGAGGAGCAAAGTGTCTGCACCTGTTGAAACCGTCTGTGCCTTTAACCTTCTCTGCTCACTCCTCTCATTTGTGCTCGGTGCGATCCATCACGGCCTTCGAGGAAATCTCCATCATGTTTGGCTGAGATCGTTTGCGCTGAATTCACTCCAAGTGCAGAAAGGCTTAGTCTAAATGTTGTTGAATTTCCTGATAAATGTCATCGGTAAATGACCCAATCTCTTAGCAAGGGCCCTTAATGTCTGTTTGCAGAAGACTGTGGAGATGCAGATGGATCCTGAGGGACTTTTTGAGTGAAAACCTTCTCCAAAGAGCAATTCGATTCACTAATTCATTATGTTCGTGTTTACAGTGCTTTAGTCGCTTTTGTCATAGATTTAATATCACACTTTATGTCCCTAATCTAAAAGGTAAAAAATTAAAAGGTAAGTGTGAAACAAGACGGGTCTCTGAGTGGCCGCCTTACTGAGATCACATGACCAGTAACGGAGGAACACCACAGAATAAGAACAAGGAACCTTCGATTGAGTTCATATGCAAAACCATCAAACAATGTAACAGAAATCTCTATGTTGTCCAGAGACAGTCCATTATAGCCATGTGGTTGTATTAATAATTCTGGCATACACTCAAGATCACTGCACATGTAGTTTTACACTATGAAGCCGTTTGTTTGAGAGTAATTTAAAACAAGGCTGGACTTATGGAGCTGATACTAGATTCACAAGCTGTCAGTCGGATCTAGTAATTCAACCTTACATGTTTGGGGTTTTTAATTCTTTGTGACAATTTCTCATCTTTCATGATAATATTGCAGACACTCAAATATTGAATTTTTCATGCTTGTAAATGTAAAATGTTTTTAAAAAATAAATAAATGTAAGCATCACCATTTTATAATTATTATAATATTATTATAATTAATTATATGAAAATATGGATTTTTTTTTTTTTGCAAATTTTTTGCTGATTTGCTAATGATGACATTTATTAGTGTGATATTATATCATTAGTGCTTTTAAAGATTCAAAGTGATGGTAAAGGTAATCAAAATATTAAAATATACAGAAATGTGCATACGCGTTGAAATATCCAAAATCAGCTGATATTTTAAATATTAACCAATATCAATAATTAAAAAGCAATAAAATCCAAAACTGATATGGTGCCAATATGTTATGCATCCCTAATAAAGGAGTATATCAGATCAGAAATAAGCTGGCACTTTATTAAAATTTGATTATTTAAACAGTATAAAAAAGTATATCTTACAGGATGTACATAAAAAGATAAAGTCAGTCATTTTCAGTTGACAGACTGTTTATATGCATTTGTATATTTTTCAATCATCTTTTGAAAGCTTATCATATAGATTCAGACCAAATAGAACATTTTTGATGTTATTTCTTGCAAGAAATCGGTATTATAGTAATTAAATATTCACTTACTTACACTCAAATTTGATTTCTATCATTAAAAATTGAACGCTTCATCCAATATTCAGACAAATATAGTGGGGGTGTGTTGCAATGACCCCTCAATATTGTCCCATAAACAGGTTTTAAAATATCTGAGTGCAAACATCACTGAAATTCTTCATTGTCGAGAACGACAGCCTCACAGTGTAGCATATAAAACTTGTGGCATTGTTTTTTGTTTCCGCCTGATCTGAAGTTTGTACATAAAAGCGCTGTGGCGTGTTGTGTGTGACGTTAATTGAATATGTCTCAGTGTCTGCCGCTCCACCCTGTGTGATTTTAGCGGTGCAATTAAATCTCACATTGTTACAGCACTGATCTCAGTGCAGTTTTCTTGTGTCTGTCCTTATATATATAGATTGCTGAAACGACAGAGGCAACTTTGTTACTGATTTCTTACTTATTTAAATGTTCTTTCTGTTCCCGTGTCATATATGTATGTACCAAGAGCTCCTAAAAAACACAACAAATTCCTTGTGTGTTTGCACACACTTTGCGAATTAAGCTCATTCTGATTCTGACAAGCAGTTATTCTTATAATTATTATTCTACTCATCAGCATCAGTCAAACTGTGTGAGCTGAGCTTTTTAGTGTGAACTAAAAATCTATCATGAAAGCATAGAAAGTTGCCGCCTGTGAGGTTAATTGAACACGTCTCACTGACTGTCAGTCTGCGCTCTGTGTGTCCCACAGCACCGATCTGAGAACAGTGCTCTGTGTCTGTGTTAAAACTGATCCAGAGTCAGATCCCTTTGTTCATTACATGCGGCCACAGTCTGTGGGTTTTTTGAACGGCAGATCTGAGGATGTGTGTCGAGTAACCATGTTCTTAAATAATGAGAGGCCATTAAAGATGATGTTAGGAGATTCCCAGGAATAGTCACGTCGGGGTATATTTAGACTAAACAACTCAAATGAAGAAAACAGAGAGAATTACCGTAAATAAGACTATATGATTTGCACACACAGTTTTGTATTGCATTTAATGTAAATGTAATAAAAATTTGTTCTAAGAATGTTTTGCTAACATTTCCATTAAGTTATTTCTGAATGTTCTTTGAACATTCAAAAAGCCCAGTTTTTAAAATTATTTTAAAACCTTTTTGCTTGGTTATATTCCATTTATCAGAACATTACATTTATCATTTTGCAAACAATATGGGAATGCCAGGTTCTCTGAACATTCTAAAAAAACGTTCCATGAATGATGTACAAATAACATTTTTGTTCTAATATTGAGAACTTATTAAAGACCAGATAAGTTTGAACAAACACTGTATTAATGTTTCTGGAAGAACATTTGTTCATAAAAGAACCTTGCCATGGTTCTGAGAACGTTCCCTGTTAGCTGAGCATTTTGCACCTGGGGATTTTGTAGGTAACTCCATTTAAGTTTTAGCTGCAGATGTATTTATATATTATTCTATCAAGTTAATATCTCAAAGAACACAGTAAATACTCTAATGAAATGGCTGGAAAACAAGAAAAACTATGTTCAGTACCAACTTGGCTCCAACTAAATATCTGCGGAATGACCTAAAAATTGCTATCACATCTGAGAGCGTCTTTCAGAAGCACATTAACTTGGAGTTTGTTAGTCGGTCAGAACACTCACTGGACTCATTAGATTTGCTTTTGAAACAGGACATCGAGTTCCTGAAAGTGACTCTAAAAAGTGTCAAAGAATTCCAAAAATGCTGCTGAATGATTCTAAAAACATATGAATAAATAGTTGATGAACACAAACTGATCAAAAACCTCCTTTCAATACAGTATTTTAGTTCAAATATTTGTGCTCCGTTTCTTTATAATAAATATTATTTGGTTTGACATTTTATTGTTTAACACACTAGAGCTCATTTTAAGGGTGTTTTGAGATGTTTTGTCCAAATACTTTTCAGAGACACTATATATATACATATACATATATATATATATATATATATATATATATATATATATATAGACTGCGGTCAGATAAACTGAGAGCACATACTGTTTGGAGGAATGTCTGTGACTCAGAGAACACACAGATCCTCCATTTCATTCAGCTCAGACGGTCCTTCACTAACAATTACCCATGAGCCTTTTGTGCTGCTAAAACTCACAAAAAAAAACCCTTCAACTGAATATCAGTGGAGGAGGTCAAAGGTCATATTCACGGTCAGGAAACAGCTGAGAGTGGAACTACACTGATAATGAGAAGATTTACAGCTAAAAAAGCAGATTGGTTCTGTCCTGTAATGGCAATTTTAAAGGCCATGGATTTGGCAGGCAAGGAACTCTGAATATAGCAAACTCACTCACCTTTCAGCACATGTGCCCAACAGATGCTGTGTGTACCTTTCAGAAACTCCCAAAGATTCCCATCATGCTGCTGGAGAAATATCTGTGTAAACATGCTTGCCATCATTTAGACGGACGGACGGACAGACAGACAGACAGACAGATAGATAAATGGTGGACAGACAGACAGATAGATAAATGGTGGACAGACAGACAGACAGACAGACAGACAGACAGACAGACAGACAGACAGACAGACAGACAGACAGACAGACAGACAGACAGACAGATAGACAGATAGACAGATAGATAGATAGATAGATAGATAGATAGATAGATAGATAGATAGATAGATAGATAGATAGATAGTGTACACTCTCTGATAGTGTAATGTGTGTTGGTTAGGGAGCATGTGGTATGATGTATGGTAAATGTCTTGTTAACTTTTGGCAGCTCTTACTCGGAAATTCTGAATACAGCAGCCTCAAGCGATCACACTGTGGACTCTAAACACACACAGCGTTTCCTTCTCCCCACTGAATGGACATATAATTATATGGCAAATGAGACACTCACACAATTGTTTTCCCCCAATACAAACCCACTTTTGATTACTTTTGTTATTCCCACAAAGGCACGCTGTGCAAAGCAAGACGCTGGAGTGCCTCGGATTGCTCCATACAGACCTGAGGGTTGGAGGTTTGCTCTCCTCTTGTACAGAGGGGTGATGGAATCGAAGGGGAAAGCCATATGGTCTAGAATCTTCTCTAATGCACACACACACACACAGACAAAAAGGAGTAGAATGCAATTTTGATGGGTTTACCTAGAAAAAAGCCAATATACACACGCAATATATGTAATTTACACACAGTAAAATGCTAGTGTCACAAATTAAATAAACGAATGCACTGGTGAAATTACTGAGAAGTGCCACTGGAATCTGCTGATTGATTGAGAAAACAAAATCTAGAAATAAACAGCCCAACCTAGTAGTCAACAGCCTAAACTAACTCAGATCAGCTCAAAGGATGTTTACATTAAACATTAATGCAATAATTACACATTTGGACATTTTTATTGAGAACACTAGAGGGTAAAGGTCATCAGCAGTCTCATGCAGCTTTTCTCTTCACAAGACATTAAATGATGGACTGGAGTGGTGTGGATTATTGTGATGTTTTTATCAGCTGTTTGGACTCATTCTGACGGCACCCATTCACTACAGAGGACCCACTGGTGAGCAAGTGATGTAATGCTAAATTTCTCCAAATCTGATGAAGAAATAAAATCATCTACATCTTGGATGGCCTGTGGATGAGTTAAATTTCAGCTAATATTCACTTTTGAGTGAACAATTTTTTTAATTAGGTAAAGAGCAATTCTAGGGGACGTTTTGAGGATGTTTGCCTAAATAAATAAATAAATAATAATCCATTTCTATTGAATTAATCAATTAAAAAATGTGTCACTAAATAAACATTTTACCTCATAATATTCTTGCTTGCTTGCTTTCTCTTCTTTTTTCTCTTCTAATTTTGCATGACCTTGTCATTTCAGAGTCAAATTGTGGAAGAAGATGTGCCACTCGTACACTCATGCACATGTGCACAAACACAGCGTGCCCTGCCC
>NW_015505240.1:3553425-3590714 GCF_001515645.1 Sinocyclocheilus grahami
ACAGACAGACAGACAGACAGACAGACAGACAGATAGACAGATAGTGTAATGTGTGTTTGTTAGGGAGCATGTGGTATGATGTATGGTAAATGTCTTGTTAACTTTTGGCAGCTCTTACTCGGAAATTCTGAATACAGCAGCCTCAAGCGATCACACTGTGGACTCTAAACACACACACAGCGTTTCCTTCTCCCCACTGAATGGACATATAATTATATGGCCAATGAGACACTCACACAATTGTTTTCCCCCCAATACAAACCCACTTTTGATTACGTTATTCCCACAAAGGCACGCTGGAGTGCCTCGGATTGCTCCATACAGACCTGAGAAAGAGAGAGAGAGAGAGAGGGTTGGAGGTTTGCTCTCCTCTTGTACAGAGGGGTGATGGAATAGAAGGGGAAAGCCATATGGTCTAGAATCTTCTCTAATGCACACACACACACACAGACAAAAAGGAGTAGAATGCAATTTTGATGGGTTTACCTAGAAAAAAGCCAATATACACACGCAATATATGTAATTTACACACAGTAAAATGCTAGTGTCACAGATTATATAAACGAATGCACTGGTGAAATTACTGAGAAGTGCCACTGGAATCTGCTGATTGATTGAGAAAACAAAATCTAGAAATAAACAGCCCAACCTAGTAGTCAACAGCCTAAACTAACTCAGATCACCTAGAACAGCTAATGTTTACATTAAACATTAATGCAATAATTACACATTTGGACATTTTTATTGAGAACACTAGAGGGTAAAGGTCATCAGCAGTCTCATGCAGCTTTTCTCTTCACAAGACATTAAATGATGGACTGGAGTGGTGTTGATTATGATGATGTTTTTATCAGCTGTTTGGACTCATTCTGACGGCACCCATTCACTACAGAGGACCCACTGGTGAGCAAGTGATGTAATGCTAAATTTCTCCAAATCTGATGAAGAAATAAAATCATCTACATCTTGGATGGCCTGTGGATGAGTTAAATTTCAGCTAATATTCACTTTTGAGTGAACAATTCTTTTAATTAGGTAAAGAGCAATTCTAGGGGACGTTTTGAGGATGTTTGCCTAAATAAATAAATAAATAATAATCAATTTCTATTGAATTAATCAATTAAAAAATGTGTCACTAAATAAACATTTTACCTCATAATATTCTTGCTTGCTTGCTTTCTCTTCTTTTTTCTCTTCTAATTTTGCATGACCTTGTCATTTCAGAGTCAAATTGTGGAAGAAGATGTGCCGCTCGTACACTCATGCACATGTGCACAAACACAGCGTGCCCTGCCCGTGATGATGAAAACCCTGGACCAGAAAAAATAAACATTTATTAAGGACACTTAGGGGATATAAACCATTTACACACACACAAACATCACCTACATACCCACTAGCGGATGTAAAAATGGCCTGTGTCTGATGTGGCGGATAAAATGACTGTTCTCACTGATCATTGCTTTAATCAAACCGTATAAGTGAAACAATGATGTGTACAAAAAAAGGGATGGAAAGACCAACTGGACAAAAAATTAAGTTTTTAAATCACAAACAACAGTTGTCATCAATCACTAAAGCACATTTCCTAAATTAATAAAGAATTAGTCATTTTCTCAAAACTATGAACATGACCTCAAAACTAACTTTTACAAAACTTATACTTTCAAGACCAAATTAAACATTTCAAATATATCCTCTTTTATATCATTCATTAAAACTAAATTTTGTCTTGAAATGATATTTAAAACCTATAAAATAAACAGTTTATTGCCTTGCTCATAACACCGGTGAGATTAATTTAAAATTAATGCAAAAAAAGGATGAAAAGCACTGCTGAATTTGTTCAGTAACAAATTATGAAATAAAATTAAATAATAAAATTTAAAATTAAGTTTACAAAGCTATATAGCAATAAAATCAAATGCTACACATTTAACTAATTTATAGCAATCAAATATAATCTTTATCAAATATAAACTTTATAATAAAATAAAATAAGAACTTTTAAATATCCATTGAGCTGGTATAGGAATAAAATAATACTACACTTAATAATACAATAAAAACACTAAAATAAAATAAAATAAAATAAGAAGTTTATTAAGTTTATAAAGCTTTGGTTTTTAATAAAATAAAATATAATAAAAACTCCATTGAGATTATGAAGCACAATAAAATAAAATAAAATTAAAAATAATAATAAATAATTAAATTAAATTAAATTAAAGAAGAACTCAAGATTACATAGCTAGGAAATATATATATATATATATATATATATATATATACTACACATTTCAAATACTGATTTCGGCATACTTTATGGGATACATTTGGATATGAGACATTTTAAGGCGAGTCAGTTCACTTGGTGAGCATTATATTACAGGTCTCCAGTATGAGTGTCTCTGTAGTTCATTGGGTGCATGTTGATTTTTCCTAATGAGGTTATATTGAAGCACTAGAGCTACAGTAGAATTTCTACACAGGTCTGGTTACTCATACTGGTGGGAAGTGTGCGGGTGTGAGAACGCTGGTCTGTCCCCACTGGATCTAATGTTAAAGGGGTAAATATGAGTAATATATGACTTTGTGGGTTGTGTTTGCGAATAATGATTGGAGAACACCACTCAGTTAAGGTGAACCCCACGGAGCAGCTCCACAATGAGTCCAGTGCGGCCAGTTACAGAGCTGCGCGAGGGGGACTACATCTGTAACATGTAGTGCACCAGCTGAAAAATCACATGAGCAATTCCTGCTTGGAAAAACCAGGTCATACAAGCTTAGGGTGGTCATGCCAGGTTTTGGAGCCCAGTGGATCAAGGATCTGTGCCAGCTCGGACCAGAGAGAAGCTCCAGCAACCAACTCAAACTGGCAGAGACAAGCAATATTTTTGACGTACATTCAGTATGAAATGATGTAATGTTAAAGGGGTAAATATGAGTAATATATGACTTTGTGGGTTGTGTTTGCGAATAATGATTGGAGAACACCACTCAGTTAAGGTGAACCCCACGGAGCAGCTCCACAATGAGTCCAGTGCGGCCAGTTACAGAGCTGCGCGAGGGGGACTACATCTGTAACATGTAGTGCACCAGCTGAAAAATCACATGAGCAATTCCTGCTTGGAAAAACCAGGTCATACAAGCTTAGGGTGGTCATGCCAGGTTTTGGAGCCCAGTGGATCAAGGATCTGTGCCAGCTCGGACCAGAGAGAAGCTCCAGCAACCCATCTTGGATGGCCTGTACAAGCAATATTTTTGACGTACATTCAGTATGAAATGATGTTGTAAAAATAAACCTTATTGATTCAATTGGACTGAGTGTGTGTTTATTTCAGTGAATTATACTGTGTATTGCCTTTTCCCAAGGAATAATGAGGACAGGCATCTTTTACACAGATTAGGTTTGTAAGTATGTGTCATGTCACGCGTGTTTGTTTATGTGTGTGTGTGGCGGAAACAGGAAATGAATGTTTTTAACAGTGTTTGGAAAGGTTCATCTTAAATTATTGTCCATCAGGTTTAAGCTCTGTTTCACCTTTCGCTAAAGTCTCTCTCTTTTCTGCCACTGATGAGAAAGAACTTGACATGTCTGCAATTTAATGCAAAAAGTTTGAGATTTACACACACACTGCCATTCCAAAGTTTGGTCAGACGATTATTTTATATTACGCTCACCAAGACTGCATTTATTTAATCAAAAACGCCGTAAAAGCTGTAATATTGTGAAATGCCAGGTTTTGGAGCCCAGTGGATCAAGGATCTGTGCCAGCTCGGACCAGAGAGAAGCTCCAGCAACCAACTCAAACTGGCAGAGACAAGCAATATTTTTGTAAAAATAAACCTTATTGATTCAATTGGACTGAGTGTGTGTTTATTTCAGTGAATTATACTGTGTATTGCCTTTTCCCAAGGAATAATGAGGACAGGCATCTTTTACACAGATTAGGTTTGTAAGTATGTGTCATGTCACGCGTGTTTGTTTATGTGTGTGTGTGGCGGAAACAGGAAATGAATGTTTTTAACAGTGTTTGGAAAGGTTCATCTTAAATTATTGTCCATCAGGTTTAAGCTCTGTTTCACCTTTCGCTAAAGTCTCTCTCTTTTCTGCCACTGATGAGAAAGAACTTGCAATATCAGCAATTTAATGCAAAAAGTTTGAGATTTACACACACACTGCCGTTCCAAAGTTTGGTCAGACGATTATTTTATATTACGCTCACCAAGACTGCATTTATTTAATCAAAAACGCCGTAAAAGCTGTAATATTGTGAAATATTATTACAATTTAAAATATCTGGTTTCTATTTAAATATATTTCAAAATGTAATTTATTCCTGTGATAAAAAGCTGAATTTCCAGTCTTGTGTGTCACACGATCCTTCAGAAATCATTGTAATTGATTTGCTGATCAAGAAACATTTATTATTATTATTATTATCAATGTTGAAAACAGTTGTGCTGCTTCATATTTTTGTGGAAAGTTCAAAAGAACAGCATTTATAGGATTTATAACAGCAAAAAAAGTTTTTTTTTTGTAATAATGTAAAACGGGTATTAATATATTTTAATTGAAAATATATATATATATATTCAAATGTATTTGTATTAATTCATTTATATTAATTAATTTATTTATAAATAATGATGTGCTAGATAATTTTCTTATACAATTTTTTTACACACACACTGCCGTTCCAAAGTTTGGTCAGACGATTATTTTATATTACGCTCACCAAGACTGCATTTATTTAATCAAAAACGCCGTAAAAGCTGTAATATTGTGAAATATTATTACAATTTAAAATATCTGGTTTCTATTTAAATATATTTTAAAATGTAATTTATTCCTGTGATAAAAAGCTGAATTTCCAGTCTTGTGTGTCACACGATCCTTCAGAAATCATTGTAATTGATTTGCTGATCAAGAAACATTTATTATTATTATTATTATCAATGTTGAAAACAGTTGTGCTGCTTCATATTTTTGTGGAAAGTTCAAAAGAACAGCATTTATAGGATTTATAACAGCAAAAAAAGTTTTTTTTTTGTAATAATGTAAAACAGGTATTAATATATTTTAATTGAAAAGATATATATATTCAAATGTATTTGTATTAATTCATTTATATTAATTAATTTATTTATAAATAATGATGTGCTAGATAATTTTCTTATACAATTTTTTTTTATATTGTTGTCCATTAAAAATAAACACTCTTTAGACAAGATTAATTTAATTGCAAAGCAAAATTGTGTATGACAAAAAAAAAGATACCTTGAATTATAATAATATTTAGTCAGGATTATGCGTAAAACAAAACAATTATATATATATACTTAAAAAAAACACATGATTGTGATGATTGTGAGAAAATAATGGCAAAATGTACATTTTGGGTTGTAAACTGTCCCTTTAAGAGTTGTATAGGATTAAGCTGACTGTCTGTGAGTGTGACATTACACAAATGTACACACACCCAGCTCTCACTTGTGCTCTTTAGGAAAATTGCCTCTGGGTTTTTGAACTTTGCATTCTGGAGTTCTGAACAGCTATATTTCATGTGTCAGTGTCGGGCGAAACATTTCATCATTTTATCCTGCAATCCAAGTGCTTCTAAACATGCAAACAGGGTCACAGAGTCAGCGTGTGCAAACCTGATCAATGCTACATTACACAACCAAACAATTAACCCAATACACCCTGACTGAGTCTTCAGGTGTCTGCATTCGCATGTTTCATCGTCATAATGAAAACAGGATTAATGCAACTAATTACAACACTTTGCACGTTACGCGACGTTTCTTTATGGTGAATCATGACGAGGGGGAACATGAATGAGTCATCGAACTTCAAATCATTATCACAGCAAACACCCAACTCAGAACAACCACCAACAGTCAGACGAGCCGTAAATATAAAGCTATAAAAAACAGCTGCTCCGCTCCGGATCTGCGATCAACACTCATGAAGACGTTTACAAACAGACCACGTTTCTGAAACTTTCTCATGGACTGCAGGATATAAAGAGACAGTTTTGTACTTTTATTTGTGTACATTTATTTGTTCAAGTATAATCATGATAATGGAGGGCCAAAGTATTTCAAATGAATTGATTAAATAAATAAATAGTTGAATAAATCAATAATTAAATAAACTGGTTTATTTTGAAATCATAAAGAAATATATTAAAATAAGTGAATAATTAATTATAACAATTTCTTCCATGAAAATGCTCCTGAGACCCAGCTATGGAGTTTTTGCCTCTGTAGAGGACATTATATTTGAGTGAATGTCTCTGAGACCTCACATGTCCCAGTTGTAAGTCTGGATGTCCCGTACAGAGCACATTCAGGGCTTTTCAGAGATATCAAATGATTGGATGTTTCACCATGACCACTCCCTCTCCTTGGTTTTTTAAAAATGGCTGACATTAATTTAGTGATAAAATTCTTATGGAAACATCCTTATGGAAATATGATCATTTTTTGTAATATATATATAATTTAAATCTGATTCATTTTCAAATTGTTTGTCATAAATCAACATCTCAGGAAAATGCTATGGGGTTTCAAATCAAAATATGACTTCCTGTTATGAAACAGGACATGATTTCATACATGTCCACTGTAGAGGACACCAGGACTAAAAGCATGATTATTATACATTTTGTGAGACAAAAGAATTGAATAGGAAAACAAATGATATATCAATATTCTTATGAAATATTAGATATTATGATGAAAATCTGGCCAATTACTACTTCCATTATTACACTTCTTTTTTCAACATGCTGTCCCAACAGCACTTTAATATGCAAATTAGATACAGTGTATAGATAACATTGTGCTTAATGGGAAAACCAGTTTATGGAATTTTTACACACATATTGCATAAAGCAAAATGGTATATCAAATCAATTTGTTATATATTTTATAACATATTTGAGAACCATCCTTAAACAAAGTTAGGTATAAAAAAAATCCTGAAATTTAACAATTGATTGGTTATTTTAAAAAAAAAATCCCATTGTTTTTGCCTTTTCATGTCTATTCTTGTCATTTTATTTTTTAGAAAAACTGAGTCCTTGTGTCCTCTACAGAGGACATAGCATAGCATAACATATGAATAAAATATAATTTTCCAAAAATTTTATTTTACCATTTTTTTCTTATGCTCTAAACAATGTAATGACATGAAAAAATACTATATTTTATATATATATATATATATATAATTATTAGTAGTAGTATTATTGGACTACATTTCACAAGAAGATGCTATATCAGTTTTTCTACTTCAAAACTTCACATTTAACTCAATGTATTACTTGCTGTTTATTTGTAATTGTGAAATTTACTCTTGACGAACTGTTCCTCTTTTTTTAAGTCTCTTTGGATTAAAGCATCTGCTAAATGATAAATGTAATATATATTTTTCCAGATGCAATCTGCTTCCAAATGCAATCTGTTTTAACTACTCCAAATTATAGATAACTTGAAAGATTTTCAAAGTAGCTTCAAAAACACTGCAAAGAAAAGACAGGAAAGAGAGAGAATTTCTATCCCTTCACATTCAGTGCAGTGACAGGGGGTGTGGCTTATTAAAGAGGGGCGTGGTTTGTCACAGGCAGGTTCTGCCCCAGCAGTTCCCTCAGCCCCTCCTGTCTCTGATAACTCTTTTTTCCTCCTCCCTCCCCCTTTCTTTCTCCATATGGTTGCTGTAACAGCAGAAACATATGTGCTATTTCTCTCTCTGACATCATCTGAGCTGGCTGCATGGTCCAGCAGGAGGGTGGGGGACACATGGTGAACGCACAGAACAAACCTCAGTCCTTCTTTCAGAGTTTTTCCATCAACTTTCTTTCCTCCACATGTGTATTTGTCAATGTAGTTTCTATTTAATACTGGTTCAGATTTGGTGCAGTTTTTGCATTTCTTTGTGTGTGTGTGTGTGGTATGTGCTGTGTTTTTAGGTATGTGTGTGTGTGTGTGTGTGTCTCTGCACCTTTAAGCATGACTGGAGCGTTGCTATTTCACCTGGAGCCTTAAACCGAGCCAATGAGAGCACACCTGAGCCGCCAGCAACAGCCAATCACAGCGCAAAGCACAGGAGGGACTTTGGAAATGCTGAAAAAGCACCACACATGAAAGTTATAAAAGAGAGAAAGACAGGCCAACGGAGTGAGACAGGATTCCTTTAGACAAAATGACTCACGTGGTGCTGAATTTGTGTCAGAGCTTTTTAGCGGAAATATTCACACGTTTAACACACTCCACTTCTGAGGGTCTGATGGGGACTCCTCTGAGGGGGCTGGATGTGGTGGGTGATGGAGGGATAGACCCCACACCCCTCCTCTGGTGAGAATGTAAGGAGCTTTCCTGGAACTATTGAGAGTTTCCAAACTTTTTTCCAGAGACAAATGGCAACTGGTCTGAAATGGAGAGAAACTGAGAATTAGACAGCAGAAAAGACAAATAAGAGGAGGATGAGAGGAGAGAGAGAAACAGGATTAGATTACAACAGAAAACTACATTTCCTACATCACATCAGAAAAGACCATTAATCAAATAGGGTGAATCTCGCAAAACGTCAAGCGTTTAGATACACTATCATAATATATAAAATCATATTTTTAAATATTATTTTAAATCAGCATGGACCAGACAAATATACAAACAATATATAAAACATACATAACATTATATAAAATATGAACAATATATATTTAAAACATGCAGTATAATACAGTATTATATTAAAAAAGTAATATTTTAGGAAAATTCAATGGGAATCATCATAATTGAGAAAAAGTTTGGTTTTCAAAAGTAAAAAATCCAGAGATATTACATGAAGTGTCATAAAAATAATATTGCATATCAAAACATGAACTAAAAATTGTCCTAATTTCTTAACATCGCCTAATTCATTTGACTGTAATGCAAAAAAACATTACTATGATGTGAATAAAAATATTAATATTGATAAATATTCATACATCATAGTACACTCTAAAAACAATTCTGGGTTGTTTGAACCAAACTTTGGGTCAAATATGGACTAACCCAACTTTGGGTTAAAAATTTCATGCAAAAATTTAACCCAACGATTGGGTTAGTCCATATTTGACCAACAATTTGAATTTTTTTCAAATTGTTATTTGAAACCACACAGCATTTTTATAGTTCTTGTTGTTGAATTGATACTGATTTGGAAAAAACTGTCCAAATTTTGATGAGTCCTGTTAAATTTTACTGTTTAATTATAATATTATATTGAAAGAAATATATTTATTTCCTATTTATTGTTAAAGGGGTCATATGATGCTTTTTTAAAGATCATTATTTTGTGTATTTGGTGTAACAGAATATGTTGACATGCTTTAATGTTCAAAAAACACATTATTTTTCAAATACTGTACATTATTGTAGGTCCTCTATGCCCCGCCTCTCTCAAACGCTTAGTTTTCTACAAAGTCCCTCCTTCCGACAAGCGCAGTCTGCTCTGATTGGCCAGCTGACCCAGTGCATTGTGATTGGCCGAACACCGCAAGCACTTGTCGGAAATGTAACACCCCTTACCATAATCGCGAGCTTCAGCTTTCAAAATAAATGTAAAGACAGAGCCCGAAAGGGGAACAGAGTCGCGTGACAGACACAGTGATGTGTCTGCAGTACACAAGCTGCGGTTAAGACAGCTGACTCCACTGTGATGTGTCTCGCTCGTGAACTTACAAAAAAATAAAGTACCATGCATTATACCATCATATTATGTTTGGACATGTGCTATACCATGGTACTATTATTGTGCTATTTTTGGACAAGCACCATGGTATTTTGGACATGTACTGTGATATTATTGGGATATTTTGGATATGTACCCTTATACTAGCATGATATTTTGGACATGTACTGTATCATGGTACTATCACGGTATTTTGGTTGTGTACCTTGATATTATTGGGATATTTTGGACATGTACCCTTGTAGTACCATGGTATGCTTGGAAATACCATGGAATACCACACAAAATGATGGTACATACATTTCAGTACTACAGTAAAATCATATAATTTGACACCACTACAGTACTTTTTTGTAGCAAAAGATGTGTCTTTGCTAAAGCTGAAGTTCAGTTGAATCTATTGTTTCATTAACTATTACTTACCATGGTATTTACATGGTACTTCAGAAAATACCATGGTACAACATTCATGGTACATTTCCAAAATTACTATTACCATGAAGGATCTCTTTCATCAGACCTCAGTTGTCCTTCTGTTCCGTATACGTCTTAACCACTCTCTCTCTTTCAGTCCTTAGGTCTGAGAACCACAGGAGCCAAGAAATCCATGGACAACGTCCAGCTAGAGAGAGAGAGAGATTGAGAAACAGAGAGAACAATAAACTTCAATGAAAACGAGCCAGTCAGAAACAATTGATTGAGTGAGCGAGGGAGAGAATGAAACAACAGATCTTCATGTTTTCTCCTACTGTATAAAGACATCCAACTTCTTTTCGTATAATTTTTTTCTTTATTCATGGCCCCCTCTCACTCTTTTCAGCGGACAGCCTGACTCACTCCATAAAATCACTGAGGGCTCTGGGGTTTTGAGAGCTGGAAAATATTCTCTGGCTTTTTTTCCATTATTAAGCGACTCCTAAAACCCCAGGATCAACAGTGAGGGAAAAGGGGGAAGCAAATGGAAAGGCAATGAGATAGTGGAGAAATGTGGGGGTAAACACGTGCAGCGCTTTGGTTGATGTGTCACTGTCCAGATATGTTCTGATTTACTGCCAAACATTGTTATTTTACAGTCCAGCTTCACTGAATTGCTTCATTTAGCTGGTCATCTCTAGGTTAGTGTGTCTAGTGTAGGTTGGTGTGTGTGTTTAGCTTAGTGGTGATGGATGACAGCAATGGAGAGGTGATTCTTTTTCCAGAGAGCTTCTTCTGTAAACACTAACAAACACAAACACACACTGACCTCTCAGAAATCACCCGTGAATGTCAAAGGGGGACTGCTGATGTGGAACCCTGAGTAGGGATGTTTTCCTGTTGAGTCATTCCAGACAGAGGGATCATACCCTGGGACACAGACTTCCAGCCTTCCCCTACCAACCTCTTCCCCCTCAAGCTTAATCTTCTTTCTTTTTTCTAGTGACTGATGTACAAAAAGGAAGAACAGGACAGATCCAGAGGGTGTAAGGGTGCATGATGGAGGTGTTTTTTTGATTCTGTGATTGACTAGGCTGGTTTGTTCAGAACAAATCTCCCAAAGATGATTGGCAGGTCTGGAAATGACTGCTGACAAGTGGTTAAAGCACCGACATGAAATAAATGGTCAATGTTTTACAGTTTGAACATGGACTGAAACACCAGCTGAACAAAATGACAACTCTCACTACCACCTCAACTTCAAAATAAAAAGTTCTTGAATGAAGAGCAAATCATGTGAGTATTCCATAACTCTTCATCTGTAGGTTCAAGAATCAACAGCGAACAGTGTGAAAGTTCTAGAATTTAACACAGCATCTGAAAGTTTTACAAAGCAATAAGTGTGCAACTCTAGAGCCCACCTCCATCCCAACCTTGTTTGTATTTCAAATTTCACATCGTCATACTGCTTGCGAGTTTCCCCATTTGTAAGCTGGATAAAGGAATTCAGTAAATTAATACATTAAAATGCAAATAAATATGAATGTTCTAAACTCATACACAGCCATCTGGAAGTTCTAGAACTGACTGCAAAAAAAAGTGTAAAATACAGAACACACTTTCATGCCTTATCATGCGAATGGTCTAGATTTAAACACAGCCGTTTGCGAGGTTTAGAATTGACAGCAAGAATCATGCAGGCTCTAGAACACACATCCATTCCTCTGAAAGTTGGAACAGCAAAATGTGAGAAAGTTTGTGAACTCACACAAAGCAATCTGTAAGTTCTAGAACCAACCAGATGTGAGCTCTAGAACACAACATCCCCCCCTGAAAGCTCTAGAACAAAGAATCTCTGAATGTTCTCAAAAACACATTCTTGAAAGTGGCCCCTTTAAAATACTTGGAATTGACAATGAACTGTGTGAAAGTTCTACAACTCCTACCCAAGTTCTATGATCTAGTTATAAGATTATCAGCAAGTAGGCAATGTAGAACACACGTATGTTCTTCTGTAAGTTTTAGAACTAATGGCCATGTGAACGTTCTGGACCCAAAGTCCTTTACAACGATTACAAATTCTCTCCACAACCAAAATCTCTCAGCGTTCTAGAACAGGTAGAAAATCATGCTGAAGTTCTAGAACTCACACAGTTATCTATAAGTTCTAGAATTGAGGGCAAGCATGCAAGCAAGCCATAAAACCGACATATATATATATATATCCTTCTTTTAGGAAGGATATTTAGAGGTTTTAAAAACTATAAAGAAAGCGTTCCAGCGCTCATATACAGATCTGTAAGTTCTAAAACCGTGACAAGTGTGCAAGCTCTAAAACCCACATACATTACCATTCGAATGTTTTAGAACAGACCGGGAAATACGTTCTAGACTCAAACAAAGCTATACATTTAAGTTCTAAAACTGAGAGCAAGAAGCATTCAAACCCTAAAACCTACATATATTACCCAGAAAAATGTAGAACGGACAGTGAACCATGTGAATGTTGTAGAACTCAAAAATCAACTCAAAGATCCACTTTTAAAGTACACAAGAACTGAAAGCCATATATATAGACAGACAGTTTTTGAACTGACGATGAACCATGTGAATCTTCCAGAACTGATAGTGAGCCTATAACCGCTGGAGCCTACATGGATCCCTCTGAAAGTTATAGAACTAAACGTGAACCATGTGAAAATTCTAGAACTCATTGCCAACCACCTGAAAAGTGCAGAACTCACAGCCAACAGGCTGAATGTGGAACAGCAAAGTAAAGACACAGGGGAATCCCTGCTTTGAGGCTGGGCACATGGGGTTCTCTGCCCCTCAGAAGCAACATCATGGAGCTCCCCTGGAGTGAGAAACAGATGGAAAAACCAGACTGAACAGAGAGCGGGTGAGATCTGGACTGGCCGCTGAATTGGTCACAGAACAAGAATGTGGAAAAAATGACACAAATAAGCAACCCCCCCCCCCCATCAGCCGTTTCTGCTTCTTTCACTCCCTCTTTCTCTCTCTCCCTTCTCTTTTTAATGTGTTGACCAGCTGTGGTACATTCTTTCCACCTTATCCCGTGGGTCAAGCAAATCATTTCACATCTCTCTTCCAGACTACAGAAGGAGTGAGTGTACATTCACGTTTCTGTGTGTGTTGCCTTTGAGGGGGAGAAATAACAATGAACAATGAATGAGTTAGTTTACCCAGAAACGTGAAGATTTGGAGAAAGCTGAGGACAGATAAAGCCGGAAAAAAATAGACAACGCAGCCCTCATTGTCAATTGAGCTGTCTACACTGCAACGTTGCATGCTAGCAGTGCAGATAGAGCCGTTGCTTATGCCTGCAGTGACTAATTTCATTCTTTAGTTTTTCCCATGTCCTTGATACACAAACAAGAACAGGAGATGAAAGAGTTTGCTGGCCTATTTCAGGCCGTATGTAATCATCTATGGCAGTCTCATGAGTAACACTGTGTATGGACTTAAGAGCATCCAAATATGAATCATCAATTAAAGTCTTTAAAAAAAAGAGCATGAATGTTAATTATTTTAAGTAAGAGAAGGGAACCACTGATATATGCAATTTGGATTACATTTATGTTTGATGTGCTTTCGTAAATGTTCTTTTCTAAAACTTGTACTCTTTACAAACAAATGCATTGTGGGAAACTCAGTAAAAGGGAGAAAGGCAAGCCCAGATGCTGCCTGTGTGGTAATGATTTCATTTGCAGAGCTTGTCACATGACTGCTTGCGGAGTTTGAGGCTGATCTGCTCACTAGTGGCAGTAAGAAACACTGCAGGCAGATGCTCTCCTGGTCCCCATAGACAGTGTTGGGGGTAACGCATTACAAGTAACGTGAGTTACGTAATCAGATTACTTTTTCAAGTAACTAGTAAAGTAACGCATTACTTTTTAATTTACAAGAGAATATCTGAGTTACTTTTTCAAATAATTAACGCCAGTTACTTTTTCCCCCCCATTTATTGATTAAAAGCTCTCCTGTCCCTTTTTTTTTTTTAGATAAATCGGGAGTAAGATGTTACTTTACTTCTAGAATAAATGTGAACATGCATTAATTAATCTCACTCACTCACAAAAAAAAAAAATCTGATTTAGTTTTCCTCAAAATTAATAAAAACTGTTAAAAGCAACTCAGAATATGACTCAAAGCTGCAATAATTAAATATGTTAAATAATACAAATATCCTTTATGTATTTAATCCCATTTTATTAACCAATTTGCTGCTGGCCTTCGGTGATCCAATTCAACCATACTAATAAGCAAAAATTACACAAGATAAACTAACATTTCTTCTTTTTTATTGCTGAAGAGTGTTGAACTTTCTTCTTCTGTGTATACTGTACAGACGTGAATTTACATTTCCTTCAGCCTGAGGCTTTTGTTGTGAAAGGGCTTTTATATTTGCCAAAAATATCACTTTTTTATATTAAAAGCAAACAAGCAAGCCCAGCCCAGATTTATAAAAGTAACGCAAAAGTAACGTAACGCATTACTTTCAATAAAAAGTAACTAAGTACCGTACTTAGTTACTTTTTTAGGAAGTAACGCAATATTGTAATGCATTACTTTTAAAAGTAACTTTCCACAACACTGCCCATAGAACCCTTTTACTCAGTTACAGAGAAACAGAGCGCAACCACTACAGGATGTGAAAAACACATCAATCCCGCTGTTTTGTTTTGTTTTCTTCTCGTTATTGGTGCCTAAATCATTTAATTTTAACTTTTTTGAAAATGACTACTTTAGTTTTTTCTTTAGTTTGTGAATAGTTGTAGTTAACATCACAAATTGCTCCACCTGCATATGACAACACATAACAGTAAACAGTATCATACTGTAAAAAAAAAATGTATATGATAAATTCACAACAGTACTGCAGTACTTTTAGCTGCATATGAATTTGTCACATTTTGTGAACGATTACAACTTTGGTCAGAAGAAAACTACAATAAAGCAAACATAGATCAGTACCAAATGACCAGAAGTTTGTGCATGTCTGGGGAGGTGAGACGAAAAGAAAAGTGTCAACTGGAAACAGGATTTCCTCCAGCCAGCTGTTAGAATTCACACCCACCCACCACTCCGAGACACTCCAGAACTGGGTTTTAGTTCTGGAATCATCATCGCATCAGTCCGCCTGTATTCTAAGGAACAGAATCAGCCGTGAGAATTTGGAGGAGGCATCTTTGCTTCCCATCACGAGGCGATATTCGTCCTCCCTCCGCAGACAGAATCACAGTGCCTCTTTTTCTCAGAATGTGTAATAGTTCTGTCCGCTGGCCACACGTCTTAATGACTACAGATAAAACAATTGCTATTTTTTTAATTATGCAATTAATTTTAAAAGAATGCAATGATTTTTTTTAAGTCAGTTTAATATAATTTAGGCCAGCAACTGTACTTAAGTTGAAGAAGGTGGAATTTTTTCCAACATTAATCCTAATGGAAAGCATTCATGTTTCTGGATTCCTGTTGCTATGGTCAAAAATATAATTCAATATAATGTTCAATATAATTTGGCAAAAATAAAGATGTAAACATGCAGTTACAACCAAATTCATGTGGCTATTTAAACATTAGAATATGCAGTTCAAATAAATAAAAGGACATGAAATATAAGTTATAATTATTCCATTAAGTCAAAAGACTATGATAAATGTGATGAAGGAAATCATTTGCTTGTGACAACAGTCAGTTATACAGTTCTCTATCATTATACAAAAATCTGAATTCTGTGATTGACCAATCAGAATCAATTATTCCAGAGCCTGTGTAATATGTAGAATTAAGACTATTTAGTATTTCATTTATTTTGCTTTTACTTTCTTTGGAGGGGTTAAAACCTTAAACAGGTTTGATAGTTCATACCCTAGTTCTGCAGCCCACCTCCATTTCTTTCTTGTTTCCTATTCTCTCCTCATTTCCCTATCCGTGCTGGTGGTGCAGATATGCCAAGCTCAACTCTTCCCTCACATTCTTGCTGTTCTCTCTCTCTTTCTCTCTCTCGTTCTGAAACTTGAGCATTTCCAGATGTGCGCTGGAACAGTGGGGTGGTGATGTCATCATGGGTTCTGCTTCCTGCACTGTCTCTGCATCCAAAAATCAGACACACACACACACAAAAGCCAAAGAGGAAGACATAAAGGGGGAGCATTTGCCTTGGATGTAGAGAAGGGGAGGAAACAAAAAGAGAAAGACCGATAGAATGTTTCGAAAATCAGTTTAAGGGTGTGAAGACATGTTCTCTCCCACACTACATCTACAAATACAGCACTACTGATATAACAGCACCTCAAACTGACTATAAATAAAGTGAAGAGCTCTTGTAGATTTTGGGGGTTTGTTGCCATTGGCCCTTTACTGATCTTCCAGTCAGTCACTCTTAAAATATAAGTTCTTCAGTGTTTCTCATTTTCAGACTTACAGTGAACATCCAGAACAGCCTATCAACTGCACAACAACTCAAAAGCCTCAGCAACCACATAGCAACGCCCTAGCAACTGCATTTACACCTCAGGAGCCACAACAGCAATGCCTAGCAATCACCTAAAAAAAATAACCCACACAGTAATGTGCTAACATCTCAGTGACTGCTTAACAACACACTTTCAAAAAACGCATTAAGAAACTGCATAGTAACACCCTAGCAACTGCATAGCAACTCAACACACTAACAACTCAAGCCACCTCGACAACTGCCTGGTAACACCCTAGCAACTGCATGGTAACACACTATCAACTTAGAATACATCAGCAACTGCGTAGCAACTACCGTATGTAGCGACACACTAACAGCCCAGAATACCTCAGCAACTGCACAGCAACATCCTAGCAAATGCAGAATACCCCAGAAACTGCACAATCACACCCTAGGAACTGCAAAGTGACACACTAACTACTCAAACATGCTAACAACTCCATAGCGAAACATTAACAACTCAGAGCACCTCAACAACTGCATCGCAACACCCTAGGAACTGCACGTCAATACACAAACAACTCAGAATACATCAGCAACTGCACAGCAAACTGAATCTAGAGACACTTACAACTCAGAATACCTCAGTAACTGCATAGAAACACCCTAGTAACTGCAGAACAACTAATTTACAACTTAGAACACCTCAAAAACTGCATAGCAATACCCTAGAAACTGCACCACAACACACTATCAATTCAAAACACATCAGAAACTGCATAAGCACACCCTAGCAACTGCAAAGTGACACAGTAACAATTCAGAACACCTCAGCAACTGCCTAGCAACAACCTAGTAACTGCACAGCAACACACTAACAACTCAGAAGTTCAGAACACCTCAGCAACTGCATAGCAACACACAAATTCTTAAAGGGGTCATATGATGCAATTAAAATTTTTCCTTTCTCTTTGGAGTGTTACAAGCACTTGGTGCAGAAAGAAGATCTGTAAAGTTGCAAAGACTAAAGTCTCAAATCCAAAGAGATATTCTTTATAAAAGTTAAGAGTCAGCCACGCCTACCTAAAACGGCTCGTTCTAACACGCCCCCACATGTCTACATCACTATGTGGGAAGATTTGCATAACGCCGCCCAAATGTTCACGCAAAGAAAGAAGGCGTAACTTTTAATCTCGCTGTAGTTGTTGCCGCCGCCGCCATGCCGTAAAGACGCTGTGTGCTTCGTTGTGAAAGCGAAACTACGTTGTTTGGTCTTCCAAAAGAGGATGATATCCGCTTCGTCATGCCTAGAGCTGATCCGTGCTGGTCGCTGAGGGGATACATCAACTTAGTGCTGTGGCTCGCCAGATCGGCTTTCACCGTGGGCGAAGCGGAGTCCAGCCCGGAGTCGTCACATGTCCTTCTGGACGCTCCTTCGTCGAAATCGCCAGCCGCGCTGTTCTCAAGCCCACCCGCCTCTGCTCACTCTAACCTTCCGGCCGTTCCTCACGCTAGCCCCCGCCCTCTGCTCACTGTAGGCCGACGTGTGTGAGGCTGTTTCATTGTGAAAGCAAAACTACTTTGTTTGGCCTTCCAAAAATGGACACGACTAGAAATCAGTGGTTAAGTTGTATTTACAACACTGTTCCAGAACACTTCAACCCAAATATTCAGATGTGTGCAGCACATTTTATGGAGGACTGTTTACTGATCCTGGGAGAGTAGACTACAATGCCGGCTGTTCTGACTCAAAGACTGTAAGTATGTTTTTTATATTTAAAGAATTTTTATATTTTATATATTTAAAGCAAGTTTTTTGGGCAGTGTAATGTTAGAGTAGGGCTTGTTGTTTGTCATTTCTCCGATCACAAATGCAGACCTAGTTTTATGTTTATGTGGCGCGATGCGATGCAACGCAACGCGTAAAAAGACAGTATAAGTCATTATAATCAGTAATTATGTCCCCACTGGATGCAACGAATGCCTCGTTTATAATGGGTTTTAATGTTTTTGTCTCGTCGCTCCGGCCGGACAGGGCATCATCACAGGATAGTAAGGGGTGTAACATTTCCGTCACACGCTTGAGGTATTCGGCCAATCACAACGCACTGGATAGCTGGCCAATCAGAGCACACCTCGCTTTTCAGACCGATGAGCATTGTAAAAATCGACGCGTTTCAGAAAGGCGGGGCATAGAGGAGAAACAATAATGTACAGTATGTGGAAAATAATGTGTTTTTTTAACCTTAAACCGCATAAACACATTTCATTACACCAAATACACAAAATAATCTTCTTTTTAGCAACATCATAGGACCCCTTTAACACAAAAACACATTGCATTAACAACCTAGCAACCGTATAGCAACACTCTAACAACTCAAAAAGCCTCAGCAACTGGATAGCAACACCATAGCATTATGTTGGTTTTTTGTACATGTAAGCACCACTCACTTTTTCTTCAGACAATGTAAAAAATCTAGTGTAGTAGTAATAGATTGAACTCTGAACATAAAAAACAAGTTTAATGTTTCCTTCTCTCTCTGTCTTTCTCATGCAGACACATTCTCTCTGTCATTCACTTCAAACTCCCAACTGCACCTGGACATCCCAAACGCAGTGAGTCGCCTCAGTCCAGATGTGTGTGTGTGTGTGTGGAGTCAAATGGGTCAGCAGCATTTATAGGCAGCGCTGATGGGGGATTCTGTGGAGAAGAGGCCGTGTTTGGATTGTCACTCAGCAACACCACTGTAAATAAATCTGAGTGAAGGATGCACAAAGAAAAGCATGCAGAGTACAAACACACATGTATATCTTTAAACATACATCTTTTTGTAATTTTCACTGTATTACAGGTCAATATGCTAAATTATTTTAAAGACAAAAAAAAACATTGTGCCAGTCAATAATCAACTATAATATGCATGCAAAATCAACTAACAAACATATAGAATGAATATGCCTTAAACAATTTTTACCATAAAAATATACTATGGAACAGGAGAAAATATCTTACCTTGCATACAAAAAGCTTACTGAACTTTTTAAATACCATGGTAAATAAATAAAAATATAAAATATGGTAATTAAATTAATAATTCCGAACTAATTCCCGGGAATACCATAGTACACGTCCCAAAAAAAACTTTTTACTACCGTAATGCCAAAGTACCATGGAATATGAATAACCCTAAAAAGGTACTATGGTATTACCATAAAAAGTATTATGGTAGTAATGTAGCACTATTTTTAAAGGAAATAGTTGTGTAAGTGGGTAAATTAATGAATACATTTGGAGATAAATGAATCAATTCATTAAAATGATAAAGAATGTAAAAAATAATAAAATATTAAATAGACAGTTTTTTGGGTCTCTTATGAAGTCAGTTCTTTCAGTTTAAAAATCAAAATTATGTATGATGTTATCCACCTCCGTCAAGCTTGAAACAAGTGTCTTTTTAAAAGCGATGTTAAAGCAAATGTTATTTCAAGGGAACATCAGAACATCTGAAGCTCCGAGTCATTTTTCAAGAGGAATGACTGCACCATCATGCAGAAAAACCTCACACTGCATCTATTAAAGCAGATGGAGCGAAGATTGACAGCTCAGCAGAGAAGCGGCCCATCACTCTGATCCGGGAGTCTGAACCAGCGGCCAACACCAATATTCACCAAACACTTTCCAGAATATTGCCATGTTTGAACCTCTTTCTCTCTCTCCTACAAAGCGCCCATCCTCAATGACGACTCCGGACGATTACTCAATATTTCTCCACTGGCGGTCAAATACTTTGCGAGTGAGCAGGGGGCATTTATTTCAATTGGGCAACAAAAATGCATAAAGACACCCTCAATGACCTTTTAAGGAGGTTTTGCCTGAATTAGCATCAAGATGGTTTTAGCTCCACTGTATTTATGCGGTTCGGCCTTAAAAAGTCATTGAGAGCTGGATATCTGTCTAAGGTTGAGAGGTTTTCTTACAGGCCTCTGCAGCCTGATGAAATCCCACATGTGCCTTCAAATATACAAACAATACACAAGAGTCTTCTAAACAAAACACAAATCACTCATCAACTGATCTCATTAGTGAAGTCAAGCATTACATTAGTATTTCTCATACTGTTATAAACATAAAAGTATTAAACTTTGGCCTATAGCCCTGCACTGTTTGTGCTCCAGACATAAATTATTCCTCAGATCATCTGACTTATTTTTATTACTTTTCTAAACTTATTTTATGTCTGGAAGTCGATAAAAGAGGGAAAGCAGTTAGCAACAACCCAGAATACCCAGGAACTGCATAGCAACAGACTGAAAATCACCCATAACACCTTAGCAACCACATAACATCAACTGCACAACAACACACTAACAATTCAGAACACCTCAAAAACTGCATAGCAACACCCTAGCAACTGTGCAGCAACAAACTAACCATTTAAAACACCTCAACAATGGCACAATCACACCCTATCAACTGCATAGTGTCACACTAACAACTCAGAACAGCTCAAAAACTGCATAGCAACACCCTAGCAACTCAGAACACCTCAAAAACTGCATAGCAACACCCTAGCAACTGTGCAGCAACAAACTAACAAGTTAAAACACCTCAACAATGGCACAATCACACCCTATCAACTGCATAGCGTCACACTAACAACTCAGAACAGCTCAAAAACTGCATAGCAACACCCTAGCAACTCAGAACACCTCAAAAACTGCATAGCAACACCCTAGCAACTGTGCAGCAACAAACTAACCATTTAAAACACCTCAACAATGGCACAATCACACCCTATCAACTGCATAGTGTCACACTAACAACTCAGAACACCTCAAAAACTGCATAGCAACACCCTAGCAACTGTGCAGCAACAAACTAACAGTTTAAAACACCTCAACAATGGCACAATCACACCCTATCAACTGCATAGCGACACACTTACAACTCAGAACAGCTCAAAAACTACATAGCAACACCCTAGCAACTCAGAACACCTCAAAAACTGCATAGCAACACCCTAGCAACTGTGCAGCAACAAACTAACAATTTAAAACACCTCAACAATGGCACAATCACACCCTATGAACTGCATAGCGACACACTAACAACTCAGAACAGCTCAAAAACTGCATAGCAACACCCTAGCAACTCAGAACCCTCAGAAACACAGACACAGTCAAGAAAATAAGGGAAATCTGTTAGCAACAACCCAGAATACCCTAGAAATGGCAGAGCAACTTCACACAGCACCGTTGTGTTGTGGCAGTAGGTTTTCATGGGCAAACACCAGTAAGAAAAAAAATCAGAAAATGTGTCATTATAATATTGATGAAATTTAATTTTTAATGATATATTTTTGTATTCACAGTCTAAAATACATAGTAATTATTGATGACTCAGTTCAGTATTACATGGCTCTAGAAGTGGCATGGTTGGGCGATTTGGTTTGGCGACTCTGTGCCTGTATAAACATGAGCAGAATATTTCCCCCACAAACAACCAACCACACAAACCGATCATCAACTAATCACAGCTAATTAAATCAATGAGAAATTGCTGGAAAGGTAAACACAAGGCTTTCAGTGGAGTTGAGACCTTGGAGGTAAAACACACGAGTCTGGCGCACACGGACACATGTGCAAGGAGCCAGAAGACAGTCACGATGTGCCCACCTAGAAAATCTGAATTTCCTATATTAAAAAAAAAAAAAAACGAGAGAAAGAGTACATAGTGAGTAAAAGGTCATTAGTGTAAATGTGTCATCATACAGCGATCCTAAATTACTCCCCAAGAGGAAACCATTAGGACTTTTCTCCCAGTAAAGGACCATCTTGCAGTAATTGCAGTAAAACTAGTGGCAGGGAGTCACAGCCTGGGAGAAATTTATATCCAGAATGGAATACTAGTCTCTTACGCTCACCGAGGCTGCATTTATTTGGTCAAAAATACAGTAAAACAGTAATATTGCGAAATATTATTACAATTTAAAATAACCGTTTTCTATTTGAATATATTTTCAAATGTAATTTATTTCTGTGATGCAAAGCTGAATTTTCAGCATCATTATTCCAGTCTTCAGTATCACATGATCCTCCAGAAATCATTATAATATGCTGATTTGCTGCTCAAGAAACATTTCTTATTATTATCAATGTTGAAAACAGTTGTGCTGCTTAATAATGTTTGGAAAATGTGATATCTTTTTTCAGGATTCCTTAATGAATAGAAAGTTTAAAAGAACAGCATTCTTTTGAAATAGAAATCTTGTAATATACAGTATTAAGTTTTTACTGTCACTGTTGATTAATTTAATGCATCCTTGTTGAATAAAATGATTAATTTCTTACAAAAAAAAATCTTACTGACCGCAAACTTTTGAACCCTAAACTTTTAAATCTAATTATTTAAACAGCTAAATGGCTGTCACATGATCTCATCATGTTACACATCGTTAATTTAGCAAGTGACTTCAGCAAAATAAAAACTGTTATTTTGCATTTTTTATCCAAATTTGTGAGAAAAAAAAAAGCCTTAACTTTTGCCAATCAGCAAAATAAAAACTGATATTTTGCATTTTTAATCAAAATTTGTGCAAAAAAAAATTAAAGCCTTAACTTTTGCCAATCTGATCAGATAATATTAAAGATTGTGGGCCGATATTAATAGCCTGTGTGTAATAGCAGTCCAAAGGTCAAATCAAGCGCATTGCAAAACAGTAGTTTTCAAAATATTAGTTTGTTTCCAAAACCTGAGTGGAATTAAAATAGGGACACACACGCACAGAGAGAGAGAGAGAGAGAGAGAAAGAGAGAATGTGTGTGTGGATAGATGAAAACGAAATAAGACAGGAAATAGAATATAAGAGGGATAGAAGGATAACGAACATGAGAAGAGTTCCACGTGTACATTCAGGCAGGAAACTGTAGATCTTCAGCAGGACATGAAAGAAAGTCAATAGGGGAGGGGGAAACATGGTGCAGAGTGAGCGAAACAGAGGAAAAACAGTCATCATCCCGACTTTCCATCCATCACCCCATCTTTCTAAAGGGGGGCGGGGGATGCGGTCATTGGTCGGGACCGCTCAGTATGCTAGAGGTGGTCTGACTGTCAACTGCAGACATGATGATACAGAAACACTCTAAGATGTCATTAACCTCTTAAAGGGATAGGTCACCCAAAAGTAAAAGCTTTGCTCACCATCATTACTCACTGAATGACTTTCATTCTTCTGTGGAGCTCATGGTTTTCAACTCAATTAAAGAGAATAACGACTGGAGCTGTAGAAATCCAAAATGACAAGAAAAAAAGAAAAAATAAAGCATCATAAAAATAGTTCATACATACTACATTCAGATGCATATGATATATTTTGTGAAGAATAGATGAAAATGTAAGTAATTACTCACTGAAAATCTTGACATTGTAGCAATGTCTGATTCAACAAATCCAATGCACCAAATCTGGTTTGAACAAATCAGACTGATGCAAACACATTATGAATTATTAAAAAAATACTTAATTTCAGTCTGTTCCTCACACCAGCGTTATTTTCGTATTACTGAGTTAGTTTTATAGTTTTCATTAATATTTTTAAATCAATATTCACTTTACATTTCGAGTTACAGTTTTTGTAATTCTGTTGTTTGTTTTGTCATTTTTTGTTTTTTTCTATGTAGTTTATATACATTTTTATTTTCAGTTAACTAAATTAAAATAGGAAATACTGCCTGGGCAACTAGCTGAAATAAAATAAGTTTTAGTTTTTTTTTTTAGATCTTATTCTATTGCTGTTAAGGTTTAGTTTATTTCAAGTAATGATTTTTGTTTAATGGTTTTAATTTTAGTAAACTATAATAACCCTGTCTCACACAAAGCTACCGTATGACTTCAGAAGTCTGTATGAATCATATGGATACCTTAAAATAATTGTTTTTACGTACTAAAGCGTCCTTTTTGAAATCTTGGAAGCTCCCGTGTCCATTCTTTGTAACTGCATGGAAAACAGTGACCGGCACACTATCCAGAATTTCTCTTCCCGCTTTCCATTCATGAAACGAGGTCATACAGGTTTGGAAAGTCAGAAATGGCCTAATTTTAAATGAACTATTCCTTTAAAGAGACATAAAGCTCAAAATGGAAAAGGTAAAAGAATGTTCTGGAATGTTCCAGACCTGGACCAGCGAGAGGGATTCTGTGAGGATCTGGACCGTGGCATCTTTATTAGAGGAAACATACTGCATAAAGACTCAAAATGAGGTTGGGACACTACAAAGTCCACTCATAGAACAGAGGCCACATTGTGCTCTGGGAAACATAGTTCTAACCCTCACCTTCTCTGGAAATAACTCGTCTTTGCGGTTTTTGAGACTTGGGATTTTAAATGTCATGGTCCATTCGGCAGAAACCTAGAACAAAAATGTGTGATTAAAACCATATTAAACTGATAGATTGCATAGGCTAATATCGCCTGCGGTAAGTATGACTAACTAGATTGCATATTCTGAAGAAAGTATGAATGGGCTTGCCTGTGTGCAAAGCTCTGACCAGACCAGACCAGACCAGAAAGCGAGTTTTCGTGAACCTTCTATATCTTTGTCCTTCGTTCTGTTTTCCTATTTACTTTTCACTTTATTCCCATCTGGTCTGTAGTATTCATGTTTTTTTGGCCGAGCAGATTTTCTCTAACTCTCTTTGCTGAGTAGCAGTGTGACTCAGTCCCGCAGTGATGATGAAATTGGTTTCGGGTCCACTGGGTCCAACTTCTGGCAGGAACGGACAAGAAAAAGCGCCAGTAACAAGGAAAATTCTCCTGCAGCCAGAACAGAAAACATTCACACAACACCACGAAAACAGATACAGAACCATATGAAAACATCTCGCCTAGTGACCAGCCACGAACGAGAGACCCCACTACTTGTTTGTTTTGGACGAGTTGACCATTCAAACTTTGAGATTTACGACAGATAGCTGGACGACTTGCTAATGTCTTTTCTACGTTGTCCAGAAGAAGGCTTTAGGCTGATGTCACATCTCACCAATAGAGAATGACATAAATCAGAGGTCTCCGAACCTGCAGAGTTTAGCTCCAACTTGCCTCAAACACACCTGCATGGAAGTTTCTAGTATGCCTAGTAAGACTTTAATTAGCTGGTTCAGGTGGGTTTGATTAGGGTTGGAGCTAAACTCTGCAGGACACCGGCCCCCCAGGACAGAGTTTGGAGACCCCTGACATAAAATGTAAAAAATACAGTCTACAAGAGCAAATTTTCTGTCGATACTTGGCTGCAAACCACATTTATCCTTTTGTGAGCTACACTAAGTGTTTACAAACAAAAAACATTGCTAACTGAAATTAAGAAAATGTATTCTTCATGTCAAAAACTGTGTGAGGCGTTTCAAACAGAAATGCAAAACAAAATGATTCGGGCTGAATTCAGAATAGCATACTACTGATTATTTCTGCTATATAAAAGATCTCTCCAGTATGCTATTTCAAATGAGCCCCTACACCCTTCAACCTCCAAAGCTCTCACTGTGGAGCCTTTCCAGGGAACAGAGAATAGGGATGATCACTTCTTAGTGGAATGCAGTTACTTCAGACATTGCTCCCCTCAATATAGTGCTCACCGTGTTGAGATAACTACAAATCTTGGTAAAGTCAACATGAAACATCTACAAACAATTTTAGTCGCATAATGTGATATATCTCTTTTCTCCACATGAAAAAAAACTATTTTTCCATCAGGAATTGGTTAAAAGTGTCTCTATATGGCAAGTAGTTGGAGGTGAGGGGCTAAAAAAATAAGGGCTCCATGATGTCAGCTGTTCAGAGTTACCTTTGATGAAAGATTCTGCTTTTTCTTTAGAATTACTGTATAAAGACAGTAAACGGGGTCAATCTTTGCTGACTTTGAAAGATAGATCGAGTGGTTTTTCAATTTTACACATCACTCTCTCAATCACTGAAAATTTAATCTCAAACAATAAATCAGCTAATTTCACACGTGTTCGCTAACAGATCCAGCCACACGGAGGATAATTTCTCACCCGGCGAGTCATGCACTAGATGACGCGAGCGTTCTGGCTGCCGCTGCGCTGTGTGACCCACGTTTGTGGTCTTATGAAGGAGACAGAGAACAGATTGGCTTGTCAGAGGTTCGTTTTCGAGCAATGTTTGGTTTAAGTGCTACATTGTAATGAAACTCAACATGATAGATGGAGTTTGCTGGAGCCGCTGCACTGCTGACTCATACTGTGGAGAATGTGGAAGGGTCACTGCTTGCAGGAGGAGGTAAAGAAGAAGAGGAGGAGGTTGGGGCCCCAGAGGGCCCCAGGGACCCAACATCTGGATAGCTGACGCGACCTATAGCGACAACACAATGAAAACGGTGTGAAACACGAGCCGGATCCGGAATAGAAAGATTTGGATCTAAATCCAGTCTGACACTAATAAAGGCAAGAGATATTGAAAGAGTTTTCGAAAGAATCGGGAATCCAGCATCTGTCTGGAGCTGCAAATCTCAAAAACAGACATGGCCTTGTAAAACTCACACACACGTCTGCTTCGGTCATTAGTGAAGGGAAAAAAGCTGGAGGGAAAGATTAAGAAACGGTGCATTAGTTAATTTGCTCGAACTTCACCTAAACTCTTATATGCATCATTGCATCCCATTAAAGTGGTTATTTAAGCAAGAGATGCTGATAGATTGTGAATAAGAGGTCAAGGTTTGGCTGGATAGTGGAAAGCACGTACGAGTAAAACAAGACAGCAAATTTAAATGTGCTTACTTCTAGTAAGCCATAACAATATTCACAAAATATTATGTCCTTATTGCTTTTAAAAACAGTCACTTGACTAAGTGTAAATGAAGTGTAAACCTTCCATGAGATCTAATCATAAATAAGGTAAGACTAGAGAATACTATGATGTGCGTTTTGGAATGTTGAATTGACCAATCAGCATCCAAGATTGGAAATTTCCATTTTATAATGAACAATACTGGTGTATAACTCAACACCACTTTCACCTTTATTAAACACCTGTGATGGAGTGTGACTGCCACCTAGTGGACACATCATGCAAACACGTTTCTAGATTGCATATTTTGCATATTAAATTATCTTTTTCCCATTCAACATGAATTTAGAATTATTATTATTACTACTATTATAGTAATTAAAAAATATTTTATCAAATGTCTAATCAATACAGAAATATATTACTATTGCACTGTAAAATAAAAATAAATATTTAATCATTTTCTTTAAGTATTTATGGATGTCTTCATTTAAAATCATGGCGCTATTTTGACGAAAAACCCAGAGACATTAAAGATAGCTTGTGCAGTGAAAGTCTGTATATGTAAAACTCACATCCCTGCTTAATATTATTTTTATGGAATATACATGCACGGTATATTCCAAACTGTATGCATGGAATACCCTATATTCCAGTATTCTATTCCAAACAAGCATATTTCAAATAATTTCCAACACAGAATCAGAGGACTTATATTTGAGGTTTATATATTGGGACAAATATTTCTGAGGATAATTATTTAAAGAAAAGCTTATGAAAAACAAGTTGTCTTTGGAATATTGTTTGCAGATGAATCATACACAATAAGACAGGGACTGTAAATTTCATGTGGTTTTTTAATTTTTGTTTTGGAAAATATACATAAATTGCTAAAACATACAAAGAACTGAAAGCTTATTTTCTTAATGGTGCTGCAACAAATAGCAGATATATATTACACAAATCCTTATTTACAAATCAAGGCATTTATTGTTTTGAACATATGAACAAATTTACAAGAACACATGCAGATATGCGAAGCCGCCTTCTCCAGTGATTAAAGATGGCCGTCACATCTGCATGTTCACCTTCTTTGTTTTGGGATGACTTTGTTTCCACTAGTGGCCACCGGGATGAGAAGTTTCCGATACTCCAGCGGAAGATATTTCTCTATCAGTATATTGACAGGCGTGCTGTCTGTCACAAAGCCCTGCCTGAGAAAAACAAGAGAAACAAGTACTTGAGCATGATAAACAATTTGACATAAAAACAAGTAATATAACTCCATCCATCTTAAAGGAATAGTGAATGACTCACAGTGAATGGGTGCCGTCAGTATGAGAGTCCAAACAGCTGATTAAAACACCACAATAATCTACAAGTAATCCACACCACTCCAGCCCATCAATTAACATCTTGTGAAGCGAAAAGCTGCGTGTTTTTAAGAAACATCAAGACATTTTTAACTTCAAACCATTGCTCACGTCTAAAAAAATGAGTCAATCCATAATATTGTTTCTCCAGTAAAAAAGTTATCTAGTCGGAATCAGGAGAGAAATGTGCAAATTAACAGTTCTAAACAAGTATGTCTGTGAATTTTGTTGTGAGAGGACAAATGGGGATGGGGTGTTATTATGGACTCATATTTTGGCCAGAAGTGACAGTTTAACCTTAAAAACGTCCTAATGATGGATTTGTTTCTTACAAACACACAGATTTTCACTTCACAAGACATTAACTGATGGACTGGAGTTGGGTGTTGATTATTGTGATGTTTTTATCAGCTGTTTGGACTCTCATTCTGACGGCACCCATTCACTGCAGAGCATCCATTGGTGAGCAAGTGATGTGATGCTCCATTTCTCCAAATCTGTTCTGATGAACAAACAAACTCATCTACATCTTGGATGGCTATTCCTTTAATACTTACCTTCTCATGAGGAGCTCAAAATCTTCAACCTCAATAGTTTTACGTTTGGCGTGAGTAGAGTACGCTTCCAGATCATCTGCAAGCCGTTCAAAGTACTTCTTAAGACTAAGAGGATTAAAAACTAAATTTAAAAAAAACACACACAAACATTGGAGGAGATGTAACTTCAAATATTCATGCTGCAATAGGGAAAATAATTGTTCCCTAAATGCTTACATTTCATTAATGGCAGGGTAGATGTCACTGGCCACCCTGGTTTTGGCGAAGTGCTTGAACATACTCATGACGTAACTCTTGGGAAGAACATCAACCCCTGTCTGACGCTTCTGTCTGGGGGCTCGTTTGGCAACCTGAGGGGCAGGACTGAGATAAATGGGTTTTAGATTTGCATTAAAAGACACTGTAACATGGACATCGGGAAAAGGAATGTTAATGGTAAATTACCCAGCATTCACTTCTTTAAGGGCTGTTGGCATAGCCTGCTCAATAGAACTTGTGAAAACTCTCTTCTGTCTTACAAACGCAGGAGTTTTCACGGACAGTTCTGAAATAAAAGAAAAAAGCACTTAACGCTTAAGTAAATGCAAGTTATCCTAGTTATAATAATTAGGTAAAACTGACTTACAAATCATTCACTCAAAAGTAGGGATGCACGATGGTGCATCCCTACTCAAAAGATTGTAATACATTTAACAATAAATAAATATTTATCATAAGTAATGATAATGAAGAATTTAATTATTTTAGTACAAAGAAATTTGTGCACATTTTTAATGTATTGGTTGTTATACTAGTTCAGGGGTGGCGAACGTCGGTCCTGGAGAGCCGCAGCCCTGCAGAGTTTTGCTTCAACCCTAATCAAACACACCTGAACAAGCTAATCAAGGTCTGAAGGGTTACTAGGAAGCTACAGGCAGGTGAGTTTTAATTAGGGTTGGAGGTGAACTCTGCAGGGCCGGAGTTCACCACTGCTGTACTAGTTCATTGAAATGAACAATTCAAATGAATTGATTTGTTAAAATGAATCGGATATTGCTGAACCAGTTCATTGAAGTGATTCACTCAAATTAACTGACTTGCTAAAAAGATTTAGGTGTTGTTGAACCAGTCCATTAAATGATTCACTTAAATGAACTGATTCACTACGTATAACTGGATGTTGTTAAACCAGTTCATTGAAATGATTCACTCAAATTAACTGACCCTGCGTCCCAACTTTCATACTATCATGAACGTTCATACTAAAAGATTTAGGTGTTGTTGAACCAGTCCATTAAATGAACGGATTCACTACGTAAAACTGGATGTTGGTAAACCAGTTTATTGAAATGATTCATTCAAATGCACTGATTCACTAAGATCAACTGGATGTGAAAGTGGGAGTCACCTGCACTAAGAGCGTCGTCATCATCGTCCTCTTCCTCCTCCTCTTCCTGTGCAAGTTCAGGGCTCTGACTGGCTGACCCAGAGTCCATCAGCTCCTCCTCCTCCTCTGATTGGTTTAGTTCTTCTGGAGCGTCATCATCTTCTTCAAACTCTGGCACATCTTCCTCAGCCAGACTAGCCTCATGTTGCTGTGACCTCTGCTCTGGTGTGCTGAGCTCTGCTGCAGGGTGGAGCTGAGGAAACTCAGGGCTGCCCGGTGGTTCTCTTTCTTCATCTGAAAAGTCCTGTAAGTCTCTGTTCCCATCTATAAAATCCAAAAGATCTGAAGAAAAACACATTACGTTTTTAGCCTACACACAAACTGAATTATCCATTAATTTCAGTTGTCACTGGTAGGGTCGCGATAACCGCAATATCATAATACCTCTCTTGTCTATTGACAAGCCAACTGCAGAAGAATGCAAGAACCGCGATATTTGCGTTTTCTTTTTCCATAAGGTTATGCCCTTCTTGTTTTACACTTCGTACATGTGTACCGAATATTAAATAAGTTAGTAATGATAACAATGTGTACTATGCTGATTTGTACAGAGGCTCCGTAAATGTGCACTTAAGCCTAAACAGACAGTGAATGAATGAGAGAGAGATCGACTGAGCGCGTACGATTACCTGCGTCTATCCTTCAGCCGGAGTCATATTCGTGAAAAAAGGTTGTCATGTCCAAGGAAAGTGAAACCTCTATCTTAGCATCGACGCATTGCTGGTCAGCTGAGCCTTCTAAAGTGGCGCTCAAAGTTAAAATGATTTTAACAGCTTGTTTCATTACATCTCTCTTTGAATGAACAGCCCGTCCACAATGCACAGGTGAAATATCCACAGAAAGTCCAATCAGATTCGAGGATCAGAACTAACTGTTATACATATAGGCTAACAATTAATAGCCCAACGATCTTATTGTCAGGTCTATGTTCTGTTATGTGGACCTTTTTTTTTTTGTATTTTCTTCTGTTTACTTCACCTCCTGTTTCAAAACTCTATTAAGTTACGTTTTCATTGGTTTCTGAATATGACATTGTTACATCGCAACACACATTTTATATTTATATATATGTCGATATTACCACATATCACACTATTGAGCCACTCAAAATTACCGCAAGGGAAAGACAGCCCTAGTCACTGGTGAAGAACTTTGTGATTTTATCACTTCAAGCAGTCCTCACCTTTCTCTCTGGGGTTCAATCCAGCTCCAAAACTCTTTGTGACTCTCGTGGCAGCTGGAATTCCCAAGACAGAGCCTCCTCCCTCTGAGCGGTGAGCTCTACGAGTTATTCGCTCTAGATACTGTGAGGTGTCTGGGTTCTCTGTTCTATGTTCAGCTTCAACAACCTCCTCATCCTCGATCTCCTCAACATTCTCATCCTGAACTTCCTCAACCTCATCTTCCACAACATTCTCATCCTCAATGCTGTCATCCTCAATTTCCACAACTTTCTGATCCTCAATTTCCACAACGTTCCCAATCTCAACTTCCTCCACAAATTCTCGATCTTGTAGCTCCACATCACGAGATTCAGGAAGTGATTCTGTCATTGCCTGCGTTGGAGCAAGTACAATATCATCTTCTGGACTCAAAAACATATTCTCTTGGGATGAAGGCACCACATCTTCCTCATCATCATCCTGTGATTCCAACTCATGATCTTTTCCTTCTTGAATTAAAGGTACTGAGTCGGGAATTTCACTGGCTCTCTCAAGCTCATATTCTCTCTCGTACTCTGCATCCCTCTCCATCTCTGCAGACGGTCCCGCTGTGTCGTCTTTTTTAGGCTGGACGTAAAGCTCTGTGACATCATTGAGGCAGAGTGTGAACTTCTGCCAGGAAGAATCTTCTAGGGTTTTTCCATCCTGAAATAAAGAGTGATCTAAAGGAGAGAGAAACCATTTCAGGTACAGACAAAATAGGACGTATGCAAAATTTTAGACTTAGTTTATGTAAACCTTGGTTGGGACCCTGCTCCAAGCATCTCTGAACGGCCTCATCAAATGCATCCACAGATGGCAGCCTCCGATTGGACACCTTCCTCTGAAGCCCTACCCTCTCAATGCGCTTCTCTACAAATGGGGTCTTCAAGGTCAGGTTCAGGCCACTGCCAGAAAATAAATTTGAATGGATCACACAAAATGCCTCAATCGTGCAATCAATCATTACATCTTCTAACAGTACGATACATTGTATTATAATCATTATTCAAGCATATTCGTCTGCAACCTTTTTCCAAAATGGATACATTTAGCCCAGTGTTTTACTTAATCTCCCCAACCTGGCAACCATGTGCAAACCCAGCACTGATCATCTGAAAACACCTGCCAACATGTAAGTTGGAGTTCAGCCATCTCCACTGTGATATTTTTCTCAAATGAAAGTTTAATACAGCCAGTCTGTTTTCTTTCTGTGACTAAATCTGCAAGAAAACCTGAACTGTAACAAATCCAAACATAAACCTTGACTATACTGTTTGCAATCATGACTGCCGATGTGCTGAAAAAATGCACTTGCGCTGTTGTTTAAACATCATTTGGAAAAGTGAGAATCAATATTATGAATTTCGCTGGATTAGCTTTTGAGAGAAAGTTCTTTAAATGTAAAGAGTGTGTGTTTTTATATAAGTATATCTAGAACCTAAATGAGGTCAAATAAACCATGCGAGTTGACATTTTCTTTTTATTTGTATTTATATAAAATGCAATAATTCTGATGAAATCCAAAAATAAATTTAATGACAATAATCATGCTTACTGATCATTTCTAAGCAAAATAATTGTGATTATCAGTTTAACCATTATCGTGCCACCCTACCATGTATTATACTGCAGTTCCTAATAAATTTAACAAGCTAGTAATTATATTTACTTTCCAATACCAGTTTTAGTGACTAGGCCGGTCTACTGGGAAATAATGGACAAAGCATTTACCTTTTTGAGCCAGAAGACCAATCTAAATCTTGAGATGCATCCGCTTTCTCCTCAGAGATATCACCTTTATGAGAGACATGCGAGACGTCCTCTGAGAATATAGAAAAAGGGTTATATGATACCGAGTTACTTTTTGAACATGTGACAAATTATGTGCCAATATTCCAATTCATATGTATAATGCCAGTATTCAATTCCAAACATAGACAATCTTGCTAACACATATAACAGGTGAGAATGGGTGAAGCACCTGGCAGTTGATCTAACTGTTTCTCGAACGCTGACGCACTGAAGGCACGCTGTGGTCTCCTGCGGCTCAGTCCTCTGACCACATGCGTCAGGGGTTCAGTGTTCAGAGTCAGATCAGACAGCTCCACTCCAGACAGACCTTCACTGAGGAAAACACAGACACATGAGCACAACATGAAGAGGATTACAAGTATATGTGATTGAAGAGGTACTGACGTTCTCTCTCCAGCGCTGGACACACTGGCCTCGGCTGGATTCGGCTCTGATGCTTGAAGTGCAGGCTGACCAGACATCAGCAGTGACGCTTCGGTCTCTGAAACAAACATGGGTGAAACATTTCATTTTTTTGACAACTGCCTGTGCGAATGTTTGAGCTGGTAAAGTTAATGTGCTAATATTTAATGCAAATTCTTTAAAGAATTTTTAACTATTTAACTTTAATGTTAAGAACAACTATGTGTTTCTTGACATTTATTAGTTCATTCCTAAAACCTTGGCAGTGAGTTCTTATTCACCCATCTGAATGATCCCCCTGAGCAGACCACGAGTGGTCATGTCCTCATCATACACTGGGGACGGGACCGTCACAGGAGGGTTCGTATTTGGCACCATTGACCTTGGCCGTTTAGGTGAAGGGAGGGGTGACAGGGAGGCACTCTGAACAAAAGAAAAAGGTATTCGGAATGTAATCATGTAGAATATGCATTTGCAACATATTAAATCGTTTATTTAAACACCACACATACCTCATGGAGCTTCTTCTTGAGTCTGTGTCGTAAGGCAGATCCAGGACTCTCCAGTCCAGGGGTGTTTTTCAGCCTCATGCTCCGCCGTACATTTGTTGCACTGGAACACATTTTAAATATATATTAAATACATATTATACACACAAATAAAAGCAATACACAAAGTTTACAGGGATGAAATGATGAAAATCAGTTCTAAAATTCTCTCTCTCTATGGATGTTTTGCATTGTTGTGTCTCTGATGGTTTTAGTTAATCATTTTAAAAGGTAACAATGAATAAAAAATACAGACTTGAGAACTTTCTGTTTACAACTGGTATACTGATAATATAACTTTCCCTTTATACCATTTTTGTATTTATCCGTTTTTTGTATGTATTTATCCGAGTTTGCATAAACCATTCGCTTAAAAGCAAGCAAAACATCTCAAATTAAGCTGAGTCACTTTTTAAACATATAGTTTAACTTCACTGTTAACTTTATTCAAGTGGAAGAGGTTACAGGAGACCTTGGTAACTCCGTGTGCAGAACTCTCCTCAACAAAACCCGAGCAGATATGTCGTCTTCTGTTGAATCCATCGTTTCTTATCGTAGTTTATCACAAAATGAAATATTCTCGAAAGCTACAGAACTTTAACAACATAAAAATTCAAGTAAACAAAGAAAAACATCGTCCCTTCTTTCGTCTCGGGTTTGAAAATGGAAGTCTCACAACTCCCGCTCGTTCGTTCAAGTGAATCTCGCGAGATTTTGTCAATCGCTTTCATTGGCAGTGTAGTTTACGGTAAAGCACTCAAGAGGGCGCTCTTCGGCTCGGAAAACCTGAGCTGCATTCAAATCTCAGAGCGATTTGTGAAGTATAATGTAACGAACCTGACATACAAATGAAAACCAGCACCAGTAATCTGTAAAAATGATTTTAAAAGCTTTATTCATCGAGCACATACCACTCAATGCTCCTGACCAACGTTGAGAAAAGTATCTTAAACCACGTGACAACGCAAGTCTTTTGCTTTCAGTAGTTATAATAAATAGTTTGCACCTAAATAATCACACCGTGGACATTTAATGTAAAAATTCTCAAAATTAAATTACAAATAAGATACATACTTTTCTGTAACCCACACCCCGTTTGATTCTAAAAGCTACACAATGCTTTCAAGCTTTGGATAAAAATTGTCCTGAAGTGTGTATTTGTACTTTTATTGTCCATGCTGACCAGAATGCTGGTTTGATTTTTCCTGTACGAGGAAATTGTAAAGGTTTCAAATGCAAATATATTCACACACATCCTCCTGAGAACCAGAAAAAAAAGTTGTGTGGTTTTATTTTTTATGTCAGTCATTAACTTACATTGGTTGGAGCATAAGAAACAAATGGAGATAAAAATATTAAATTCATATTTTATTCTATGCCTTGTATTTTATTATATGTCGTTTTGTAGAGGGCGCCAGGACTAAGTTACACACAAAAATAAATAGACATGAAAATAGGCTACATATCCGTTTTTGTTACAAAATAAAAAAGTAAGTGGTTTCAGCTTTTAGGTTTCAGGCTATTTTTAACCAAACTTTGTTCAAAGATGATTCTCAACTATGTTATAAAATATATAACCAAATGATTTGATGTACTATTTTACTTTATGAAATGTGTGCGTAAAATGTCCATATTAAATTGGTATTCCCATTCTACACAATGTGTATATATAATACATTGCATCTAATTTGCATATTAACGTGTTCTTGGGGCAAACCAAGATAAAGTAATAACTTGCCAACATTTTCATAAGAATATCTCATATGTAATAGGAATATTGATCTATAATTTCTTTCCCTGTTGACTTGTTTCCCAATTCATATTCATATTCCAACTCATTAATATTCATACACGTGAGCACTAATACAAACACACTCGAACGCAATCATGCACTCATACAGTATACATGCTTACACTTTTATATTACCTAATAAATATAGGCTGTAAGCATTGAAATAAATGATCAAATCTGAAGACTATTGAATATTTCTGTATTTCTGCGTAAATTATATCATAATTTTAATGAAACGTACACAATAATGCAGAATCTATATATAGGCCCATAGTCAGAATGATACCCTTTGGTGGACTGATATATTTTCTGTCACAGAACATTTTTTTATAAGAAAAATATTGTTAAAATCTGGATAAAACTATTTCTGACATCCTATTTAGGTGAAAAATATTTTTTGTAGCTGTCTGGTTTTCTGAGAATAAAAGGATTTAACACTTATCCCTGAGGCACATGGTGCATCCCATTTTCAAATATATTATGTAATATCTCAAAACAAAACAAAACAATTAAATGGAATGGTAGACATTACTTTGGGGGTTCGCCAGTTGGTGGTTGGGACATGATGCTACTACGTCTTAAATGGTTTAAAATGGCTTCCACATATCTGTCCACTGTAGTGACCACTATGCATCAGACCAAGCAGATGAGTGTTTATGATCAAACGTCCAAACATTTGATATCTCTGAAAAGGCTTGAATGAGCCCTGTACAGGACATCCAGACTTTAAACCGAGGCATGTATGATCACAGAGAAATTCAC
>NW_015505240.1:3591224-3597868 GCF_001515645.1 Sinocyclocheilus grahami
ATCCAGACTTTAAACCGAGGCATGTATGATCACAGAGAAATTCACTAAAATATAATGTCCTCAGAGGACAAAAGTCTATGCCTGGGTCCCAGGCGGATATACCCTCAGGAATATAGAATCTTCATAATGAAATCTTATAGAATGTTACAATTGTTTCTTTCGTCTTATATTGATAATTGTTTAAACACTGCGAGAATGCTGTGTGGTTTTGAGCTGTGATATGAATCATGCACTGTATGTAATATTGAGACAAAACCACAAAAAAATGGTTAGAGATGCCACGAAGTAGGTGGCAATGCCTTAACCATATGTGTGTTGAAGGTCACTAGGACCTCTTCCATCCTTGTCAAGGGGAGTGCTAACCTTCTCTCCTTTCATACAACACAATGCCATACGATTCTTCGCAAAGCATATAAAGGGCGGTAGCTGCCCATTATGCTCATCAACGGTAACTTTTTTTAAATTGGAAAAACATACTTCGTTCTTATGGTGTGTATTACATATTGGAGTGTAGAAATGTCTGTATATACGTTATACGCGTATTATTTGGATTTATGTTTTTAAAAAGCTATTTTGCCATCCTTAAGACCCGCGCATTGCTTTCTCATTTGCATCTCCGACATGTCGACCAATCACAACGAGGAAACAACAAACGTCACAGACTCTCGCCGAGATGTCGACCAATGTTAATTGCCCAGGAAGTAAACACAAGCTCATACAGTGTAAAAGCAGTTGTTGCAATACAGCTGATATCATGTATGCTATGTGTTTTAATACGCAATTTTAAATATTAATTTATTGCCTTTAAATATTCATATGTGGAACATGGAAGAGCTAATGGTTTGCGATGTTCGTTTGGCCAATAATATTAGTAAGTTTCAAATTAACCAATGAATAAATACATATTTTGTTCTGAATTCTTATGGATATTTTTGTATTAATAAGACTTGTTTATAAAGTTAACATGAGTGTAAATGTGTACATATTTCACTTGTTTTCAGCCCTGACCTGCCAGTGTTAATTATTTTTGTGTAAAATTCTAAAACTAGGATATAATGTTAATATACAAATGTGTGATGTCATGCAGGTAACTTCAGATTTTACACACACACACACACACACACGTCTGGTTTGCTATCCTTGTGGGGACTCTCCATAGGCATAATGCTTTTTCTACTGTACAGACCGTATATTCTATTGCCCTACACCTAAACCTACCCCTTACAGGAAACTTTGTGCATTTTTAGATTTTCAAAAAACTTCATTCTGTGTGATTTATTAGCTTGTTTACCCATGGGGACCTCAATTTAGGTCCCCACCATGACACGAGTCCCCACGAGCCTGTGTATTCAGGTTTAAGTCCCCACCAGAATAGAAAAACAGGTACACACACACACACATAAAGTGATACACTGAGACAATCATTCATTGATTTTTCCTCTCCATCTTTAATTGGCACAGTTAACACATACAAAGTATTCAGTGCTCCAAAACACAAGCATAAACTGAACACAAACAAAAAAGTGCAAAACAAACATTTGGCAGACCCCACCAAACAAGACCAAAATAAAAAGTGTTTAATTAATTTAGCAAAGCAGAGAAAAGAAACTGGGACATTTTTATTAATCAAAATTTAAAAATAGACTCTTACCATGGATTGGTAGTTCACTCTTATTTATAGACTTGTACTTATAGATATACATATATATATTTATAGTTCTCTGATTTGGGAATGGTTTAAATATCGAAAACCTCTCCTGGACCCAAAAGGACTGTGAGATAATTAAAAAATCTAAAAAGAAAAGTTTAAATTAGTATGTGCCTCAGGGATGGTGAGTAAACAGTGGAAGAAGACGGGAAAAAAATCTCTTCACAAAAGAAAAAAAGAAAAAGAAAAATCAAACTCCCCTTTGTCAAACCACAGTGATTACATTAAAAAGGGGAAATAATCAGTTGAATTAAAAACCTCCAAGTCTATTCTTCAGGTTAAGAGAGCCACACAAATGCTCACAGCTCACATGATGCATGTCAAATGTCTGGTTAACCTGTACATTTGGCTCAGAGTACATTTAAATCATTACATACTGTTTATATATATAACCAGAGGTTCTCGGCTGGGTGCTCCACAGGGTAAAACCATGAAGACATGAACAAAACAGCTGTCACAATAAATACATACCCATATCAACAGGACATTATTCATGAGTGTAAATATAGCCCCTCCCTTGCCCGACAAACAAATACAGCATTTGAGCATGATGATTGGACGGTTAAGGTAAAGCAGGAAGTCTAATAGATGAAATGAATGAAAATGTGAATCACTGAAGGGACGTTAGATAAAAATGAGTTAGATAAGATGGCAAACAGACAGACAGAATTAGTAATTGCACTAGAAGGGCGGAGACAGAGGAGGTGCCAGGGCAAGCAGACATGCTATTGGCCAGTGAAGCCCCGCCCCTGACATGTGCAACAGCCATATGAGCAGCCACAGCCATATAATGGCCAGCAGCTGTTATCTTTGGGAGGTGGAGTCAAAGGGTCTAAAGGGGTGTGGCCTGATGAAGGAGTGAAGGAGCGTGACATCATGAAGAATTTTAATGCTGCGTTCCAACTCAAGAAAGATTCCAGCTTGCAACTTGGAAAAGTGCAACAGAACGGCACTTAAGACATTTCACATCATACAGTACATGTGGTTAATGTTAAACAAATGCTTTTAAGCTAATAAAATGTATGAACGAGTCAAAGTTCCTACATCATAAGTTTATATATGAATGTTTTTTGCTGTGTAAAACATGATTTGTTGATAATCATACACCTGTAAAACATGCTTGCATTGCCATTTTGTTTCTTTATACACTAAAAGTTTAGAAAAATGTTTTCCAAAGAAGTTTCTTCTGCTCACCAAGGCTGGATTTATTTGATCAAAAATACAGCAAAAACTGTAATATTGTGAAATATTATTACAATTTAAAATATCTTTTGTCTATTTTAATATATTTATATTTTTGTGGAAACCGTGATAGACTTCCATTCAAAAGTTTGAGATAAGATTCATTTTTTTTAATTCAGCAGGGATGCATTTAATTGATTAAAAGTGACAGTAAAGACATTTATAATGTTACAAAAGTTTCTTTCTTTTGAACTGTCTATTCATCAAAGAATCCTGAATTAAAATCACGGTGTCAGCAGCAAAAACTGTTTTCCGCACTGATGATGATAAGAACCATTATTAATAACTGAGCACCATAATTGAACATCATAATTGAGTAGCAAATCAGCATATTAGAATGATTTCTGAAGATCATGTGACACTGAAGACTGGAGTAATGATGCTGGAAATTCAGCGTTGCATCACAGGAATAAATTACATTTTAAATGACATTCAAACAGAAAAATTACGTATTTGAAATTGTAAAAAAAAAAAAAACAATGTTACTGTTTTTGCTGTATCTTTAACAAATACATGCAGACTTGGTGAGCAGAATAGCAAAACATTAAAAATCTTAATTGTTCCAAACTTTTGACCAGTAGTGTACATCATCTTTCGAGCATCAAGCTATATATAATATGAATATGGATGGAACGCAGCACTGTCGTGGTACCGCAAATTCAGCTCCTTTAGCAGACCACATTCCCAGGGTTTTAGTTCGAGGAAAGGTGAGGAAATTTGACACAAGACGGTTAAAGACAAACACACATACATACACTCACTCGCACAGGCTGAAAGAAAGTTTAGCGCCATTCAGCAGCGATGAAGAGCCGTAAAGCAAAATGATATATGCAGATCATATTCACCTCATTATAAAATAACAGACAGGTAATAAATCTAAATGCCATAATATTTCTCTGATTCACTGATAAAGTTCCTCTCTACAGCAGGAGAATTTAGACCGAGAGGTCTCTATAGCCTCTTCCTCTCGCTTCTTTCACTGTTCCTCTCTTTGTTTTGTGCCTGTCTCTCATCTGTCTCACTCTAGGGCGGTTCATGGAGGGTAGGCTGTAGTTTTCCTCACATGTGGCTGCTGTTTGCCCTGCACCAGAGTCCTCCTTCCATACTTTACGAATCTGCAGTCATACAAACAAACATATGAAAAACAAAAGCAAAAACATGTTAGACTCGGTGAAGGGATGGATTCATGCCCTCTAATTAAAATCTTTTTAAACTCTAACTAACCCTGGGTTATCTTCTTTTTATTTTTAAGTCATTTCCTTACGCCAGTGTTGTTTCATGTTTTATTAGTTTTTGTTTTCTTTAAATATATATTTTTTTAATTTCAGTTTTAGAATTTTTTTATTTCAGTTAGTTGTCAAGGCAACATTTAAATTTTGTTTGATTTTTTAAAAAGTTTTTTTACATTTCAGTTTGTCATCTAATATATATTTTATTTTATTTCAGCTTTATTCCAATTCACAAAAATGATTTTTAATAGTTTTACTTTTAATAACTACAAAGCTCCACACATAACATGAGGGGGGGAAAAAATAAATCTTTCCCATAATTTAATAATTTGTTCCCATGATATATTAATTAGTTCCCTTGTTTTAGGTAAATAATGGCCACTGTTTAAATAAATTGAAACAATGTACAACATGACCACAATTTAACTAAAGAAGGGAACAAATGAATAAGCCCTGAGAACAATGTCTACTACATATACAGTAGTTACTGTACAATGCTATATACTACAGTGCCAATTAACCCATGATAAACTAACAGTGTGAAACATGGAACAAGATAATCCAGGGTTAAAAAACAACTATGATAACAAGTGTGAAAAGCCCATTTGAATGCATCCCTAAACACACACATATGACATATATGCAAATATGAGCTGTACACTTACAAAATAAACTGGAAAATGACAATATAAACACATTGGATTGTTTGTAGCATGTTTTATAATATGCATGATTTGTTGGCAAGAGTATTTCAGTGTTCTTGGTTGAATTCAAGAACAAATGTGACCTGAAACGCACTCAAACATGCATTTATGCAGTGAAAAACTGCCAAAAACTCAATCAAACAGTCAGAGGACTCAGACTAAGTTTAGTGTTTTCAGCAATCAAGATCTGCATGTAGGTTATCTCTCTGTTGGTTTGTGAAGCAGATTGGGTTTTGTGTGTGTGTGTGTGTGTGTGTGCATGTCATTTTGCAGACAATTCTAACTTAAAGGTGGCATAACTAGGTTAATGCATGTCTAAAATGAAATAAAAGTCAGACTCCAACACTTCATTCAGAGGAAATCACACTTGTGCAGTATTAAACTGTTTTAAATGTCAAACGCAATTCATTCTAGATCTCTTCAAACACACGGTTAACGCACTCAACTAGAACTCCGTCTCACCCTCAGAAAGAAAAACCCTTCTCCAGGAAAACACATCTGTGAGGAAACATTCATATTCACGTCATATTTCATCTAAAATGGCATTTAAGCTCTTAGGAATAAAGATCAGGAGCACCAAACATGATTGTGTGGATGTGATGCATACTATGCAATCAGGATTTATGAATGCATACTGTGATTTTACTCATTTATATTATGTTTTTGTAAACGTCTATGTATCATATGTGTTTTACAAGGTTATTTCTTCTTTTTAAGACTATCAATATCAACTACAAGTGTTGAGATTGAACACAATGTGAAGAAATAATACAGCTAAAGATCCAAAAAGGCAGTCTCCGTCTAACAAGTATTAGCAAGTGATGTGCTTTTCACAAATATATTTTGTGAAAAGGAAATTATACTTTTTTAGGCTACTTGTAAACTGTTTATTATTACTAGGGCTTGACTTGTGGTTATAAAAAAATTTTGGGGGGGGGAAAACACTAGCCTAATTTGACCTTCAGTTCATTTGCATATTAAAAACTTGCATGTATCTCTTTATATATGTGTGTGTTGTATTTTTGCTTGTACATTTAGTCGGAGTGATCTACATGCACTATCATACATACATGCACTGCTACTCAATATGACAAGATACTACCGCCATATTAAACTATGGAGGGCTAATATCTAAAACTGTCATGTGCTAAGACATATACAATCATTTAGTCCTACAGTTTCAGAAAAAAAGTCTCCGCTTTACCAAAAACAGTCTAAAAAGTCACATTGTTGGCTTGGAGAAGGTCAGGATCACACACACACCCCCTAGACGTCTCCTTTAGTGTTCATACAGAAACACACTTCTGAGATCACAGGACCAAAAGCTTAGGGTCATATGTAGGTTATGGCACCTTTGGCGTTGGAGTCCAGAAAGACCTCGACGTAGGATGTGGGGACGTAACCCTCCTCTTCCTCGTTTCTTCTAATACGCGTCCATCCATCACCTTTGTCTTCCTCTATTACATACAAGAGCTCACCCTCCACTACTGAGATAGTGCCTTCATTAGCACCTACAGAGAAAATTGGAAGAAAAGCAATCAATCCATAAATAAAATATGTATATACACTACCATTTAAAAGTTTGGGGTCAGTAAGATTATTTAAAGGGGTCATATGATGCGATTTCAAGTTTTCCTTTCTCTTTGGAGTGTTACAAGCTGATTGTGCATAGATAAGATCCCTGAAGTTGCAAAGACTAAAGTCTCAAAACCAAAGAGATATTCTTTATCAAAGTTAAGACTCTGCCACACCCCCCTAAAA
>NW_015505240.1:3598823-3657549 GCF_001515645.1 Sinocyclocheilus grahami
GCAAAGCTCAATTTTCAGCATCATTACCCCAGTCTTCACATGATCTTTCAAAAATCATTCTAATTCTAATATGCTGTGCTCAAGAAACATATTATTATTATTATTATTATTATTAATGTTGAAAACAGTTGTGCTGCTTCGATGTGCTGCTGGAAACGATGATACTTTTTTCAGAATAATTTGATGAATAGAAAGTTCAGCATTTATTTAAAACAGAAATCTTTAGTAATGTTATATTATAAATGTTTTACTGTCACTTTTGATCAATTTAATGTGTCCTTGATGATTTTTTTTTACTGGCCTCAGTAAGGTAAAACCTACAATAAGCTTCCATTACTTAGCATGAGTTAATTAATTAACTAGCTTTTACTAACAATGAACATTTCAGCATTTATTAGTCTTTGTTAATGTTAGTTAATGTTAATTAATAGATACATAAATAAAAGTTCAAATTAACTCAAATTAAATGCTTAAGTATTTTTCATGGTTATTTCAAATTAACTAACGTAGTTAACAGATGTTAACAAACGGAATCTTATTGTAAAGTGTTACTATATATACTACCATATACATATATGAAGAAACCACTTTTTTGAGGTTTTATTACTTAGGATGCTGTCTTAGCAAGTACTTCTATATGCATTTGACAACAGACAGTGAGGCAGCTCACTAGGGTTTGAAACAGAGCCCATATTTTTGCTGTAAATGTTTGTTTAATTATGCATTTATACATGAAATACCTTCAAACTGGTAGAGGGCTTTGCAGGTGCCGATGGTCGGTAGCATTTCTTCATCTGCGTCATCAAATTCATCTCCAGACTCTGCTGTTTCAGGTTGGACTTTACTCTGGACCTCAGAACTCGGTTCCTCTGTATAACTGCCATCCGGACTGCTCCATCACACACACGCACACACACACACACACACACACACACACACACACACACACACACGTACACAATAACTATAGCAACTGTTTGCAAAGGACTGTGGCAGTAAAGTGACTGTAAATTCAGTGTGTATGAATATGTTAATATTAACAATAATAATATTCTTATTTGATAGATTTGTGTGTGTGTGTGTGTGAGTGAGTGTGTACCTCTCTCTATCCTGTGCGCAGTTGTTGTTGGTGGGTGGTGTGCTGTTTTGGGTCTCGTATAGAACACTCGTCCTCTTTGGGGGGTCACTCTTTACCGGCATCCTTCCTTCGACCTCCGCTAACCAGCCCTAAAGCACACACACTAATTTCCACTGAACTGAACTACTCATCCAGGCCTGTGCTGTATTTGGAGATGCTAAATGACACACACCTCAAATTTCTGTGCCTCCGCCTGCAGTTTCTCAATGTTGTGGGCGATCTCTGCTAACCGAGGGTCCACGCTGTTGGGATCCCCCATCTGTGGGTTCTTTACATACACTTCCTTCATTTTAGTCAAAGCATCTCTACAGAGAAAAAGTACACATACATATATTTGCTGACTAAATCCAATAAAAACCTGACCTAGTCAAAATTTTCAAAAAGGATTATGTAGAGCATTTTTACAGAAATTTCATAATCGGAATCAGAAAATCAGAATCAAATAAAATCTTAAAGGATTCTTGATTTTTACATTATATTCTTGAGTCCAACTGAATATTGTATATCTTTTTCAAAACTAATTTCATACTGTATTGAATAATGTTGTGCTGCTGGAAAGTTAAAGATGGCTAAAGTTATAAGGGTTTTAAAATACTAAAAGATTTCATTCAAATTTGATTTCCTTTTCCATTTGCAATCATAGAAATGCTGGGAACCATGTGCTCTCAAAAAAGATTTGGAATCCTTAAAGAAAATTCCCAGGTATACCTTTGGATTTCTTTACAAATTATGACTTTTGATTATATATTATGATTTTGTTTATATAAACATTAATTATGCATGAATTTTTTTTCAAATGTGAATATTAAACATTATACAATTAAAAGGGTAAAAAACAAGAAAGAAAAACAAAAAAACTATAAAAGAAAAAGAACAATATATAAATAAATAAATTATGTAATTATGTAAATAAATAAATATGTATGCAAATAAATAAGCATGTAAATAAATAAAAATTAAATAAATAAATTTGTTAATAAATTATGTAACTAATAAATGTTGCAAATGTATGAAAATGAATCAAATAAGCAGATAAACATGTAAATAAATACAATAAGTAAGTAAATAAAAAATAAAATAAAACAACAAGTAAGAAAGTCATTGATGGGTAGGAGTAATGTGAAAATCTGAAAAAGTATACAGTCTGCTATAAAAACATCAAATAATACTTTGTAAAATAAGTTGACAAACTATTAAAGTCTTTATATATTTCTTTTTCAAAGAGTCTTTATTGTTGTCTATATATCCACTGGGATTTTTGACTAGTGTATGGCAGGATATATGAGTTTGTGTTTCTATTTGTGTGTGTTTGTCTATGTCTGTGTACCTCTGGTCCATCTCTTTCTGTATGTCTTTATTGATGTCGTCGATCTTCGCCTGAAGCTTCTTCCTTCTCTGCTCTGGAGGAAGATGACTGAAGTCCTCAGGATTCGAACCCTGAGAGGAGACAGAGAGGAGGACAGACAGCCAGTCAGTATCTGCACCTTTAAAACTGGCACTGTCCTGTTAGAATCTGCAAAAATATAAACAAATATGCATAAAGGGGGCGGGTCAAACCAGGACACATCCAATCACATCAATGGACTATTATAGAATCTTCTGTTCCTGTCATCTGGTTGGTTAGCTGCCTTTGGAAAGGAGACAATCAGCTTTCAAATCAAGTGTTTATCAAAGACAAACCAGATGAGCTAATTAACCTATTCAGTCCAATGCCAACAACAACACTGAATAAACAGTTCTCATAAAATATCCTCTTATCTTGCTGGCTCATCTTTGAAATCTGATTCTGGTTGAGCTGAGAGATTTGGTTTGCATCTGTCCTTATGTGCCCTCTTTCTATCTCGCTCTAATATCCTGTTCCTGTCTACATTAATGTATCGATCCTCTGAACACTCCAGCCACTGCTTTTTCCACATTAAGTTCTCTCTGGCATGCAGTATTTGCCACAATGATTTCAACCACATGGTGGCGTTGAAGAGCCGTGAATTTGGGGAGGTTAAACCTGCTGCAATGATTTTTAACCCTATGAAGCCTACTGTATCATATGTGATAGGCACATTTAAGGCCTCCAAATAATCAACATGATTAAAACTTTGCTAAAAACAAACAAACACAATCAACTACATGCTTTCTGTGGTCTGATCGATACTTTTTCAGCAAGTAAAAGGCCTCAGTATAAATTAGGTCATGGTACATGTCTTTTTGCTGTGAAATCTTAGTAAACGTGTGAATAACTTTTATAATGTTAATAATATTTCAAGATGAACACTTACTGGACTGAAGCAACATATTTTTGCTTAATTATCCATACATAATTTTTTTGAAAAATCATGTTCAAATGTATCAAATATGATTATTATTATCAGGCTTTTGAGGAAAGTTTATTTGTTCATCTCTCAATCATCATTGTATCTTATTCATTCACAGCATTTCTATAATTCGAGTTTGGACTGAATAGGTGGACGGCTGTATCTTTCTACAGTCCTGCTCACAGCAAGCATCTCACTAAAAGGTCAAAGGTCACAAAGCAGGCACAGCAACCTTACCCCTTCTTCCACATCTCCATACTGTCATGCAACAATAAACAACCAGATTTTTCTGAGCATGCATTGCACTGTCACTCAAAATACAGTTAAATAAAACCACAAAATCATTGCAGGCAAATGTTGAAAATTAATAATCAAGGTCTACACAAGCACGATATACATGCTAAACTCACTGTTGTACTCACCCTCTTCACAAACAAAGACAAATTGTTAAAATAAAATGTTAATTATGTAACATTCTGATTATTTACAAATAAAAATAGATCTAAAAAAAAAAAAATCTCAGAAATGAACTCAAATAAATTATATGGATCAAATACGCATATCTATAAACAGATTGATGTTTAAATATAACCAAACATTACCTACAATGTAATAGTCAACTATAAATCACACTACACCATCAGTGTTTCAATAATCACATGTAAAAAGTTTTGGGTGGGGCTAAAATAGCAAGACACTCTGTGATTGGTTAAGATATTTTATCTATTCTAATCACTGATAATTATTAATAACACTTTATTTATATAATTTTTCACCCTCATGTCATTCAAAACCAATTTGACTTAATTTCTACAGTGAAACATGAAAGAAGATATTTAGCAAAATGTGCATGCTGCTCTTTTCCATAATGAAAGTGAAAAGTTAAACCAAGCATCTCCTTTTGTGTTCCACAGAAAAAAAATCAAGCCAGAGGTTTAGGATGACATAAAATAAAGACTATATATTAATTCTGTATGTGAACTATTCCTTTAATTTACACTATAACATCAACAGATTCTCTAAACTACATTCAAAATGATCGCATTTCAGCATATTATGCCACACATCTGGTTAGGGATCAAATTAATCAAATTGTTTGAAATACATAAAGACCAAATCATGAACAGAAAAACAAACACAGGGACAAAAAACTTGTTTCAGATCACCTCAATAAGGTTCCGCACGTGGGCATTGAGTGAGAGCTACACAGAGGGACAGTCACCACGGCAACAAGACGAAACAAAACAGACATCAACAAAAAGATAAATCAGACAACATGGTTTTGAACTTAAATAGACACAAAGGTCAAATTATATAACAAAACAATACCAAAAGTGTTGTTAAAGGGATAGTTCACCCAAAAATGAAAATGTGCTGTTAATTTACTCAGCAACTTCTTTTGTGATTAGAACAGTAAAAATGATTTTCAGCTTAAACCGTGGTCCTTGTTGATTCATAAAATGCAAATCAGCAGCTTAACAGCACTTTAAGAGTCAAAAAAGCATTTACAGGCTAGACCAAGTTAATTCCCGTGGCTCCTGATGATATATTGAGGTCTTATGAAGCTAAACGAACGGTCTGTGCAAGAAGCTGAACATTATTTACAATATTATTACCTGTAATCCAGAGCCTCAGGCAAATGGGGGAAATATGATTATTTTCCACAAACTGGTTCTTTCAGTTTGTTTCAATGAACTGGTTCAAATAACTCATTCACCAGTTGTTTACGTAATCACACAAAGTCACATTATTAAAGCACCCAATAATGATGTGATACGAGAATGTTTTACATGTCTAACAAACATCAGCAACCCGATCTTCCTTCCTGGTATTGTAGTACTTTTAAAGTTTTCTCACCGGTGAAAGACACATGATGTATCCCAGCGGTTCCCAATTCCTGTCCTCGCGCCCCCCCAGCTCTGCATATTTTGCATGTCTCGCTTCGTTAACACACCCGATTCAGATAAGCAGCTCATTAGAAGTGAGCTACGTGCATGAACTGTGTTCCGATCGATATGATCCCTACACAGTGTTCATTGCTCCCTACTCTCTGAACGGGGGAAATCCATTGAAGTTTACTTTACTTCAGAACATTCATTCACGGATTTGCGCTGCACAGCGTCTTCACACACATCACACTCACACACACACACACACACACGTCTTCACATCCAGTGCGAGGACTGGAATTGGGAACCACTGATGTAGCCTATTGTAGTAATGTTGTCTCTGGTATTCTGGTCTGTGAGTGTATATGCGTTCAGGGGCGTGGCTTTGGACGGCGATTGCAGGGAGGGTGGGATGTTCGCTTTCAGTGCTATCAGGCTAAAGTTAGCATTCCAAGATCTCCTACTGCACCTTTAAGACTCGTCCACGCTAGGGCTGCACGATAAATCGCATGCGATATTTAACGCACATCTTGTCAGAAAGCCGGTTCTGTAATCAGCGGTAAATCTCCATCACCTGCAGGCTTTCACATTGAGCAGCATTAACTACACAGAGCCGTTGTTCACTGACGAGCTGCACAAAACCACGTTCATATTCGCGCGATTTTTTGCGCAGCTCGTCATTGAACAACGGCTCTGTGTAGTTAATGCTGCTCAATGTGAAAGCACGCACGTGATGGAGATTTACCTCTGTCCATGCCCTAGTCCACGCCCTCCTAAAACGCCTCGTTTAAACACGCCCCCACATGTCTACGTCACGATGTGGGAAGATTTACATAACGCCGCCCAAATGTTCATGCAAAGAAAGAAGCTTCTTTATTTTTTTTAATAACATCATATGACCCCTTTAAAATGTTTTATATAAACAATGAACAAGCATTTCACCCCTTCATTCAAGTGCTCGGTTCACTCATGTGCATATCACCAGCTCATCGATCTTTGGTCAGAGTCTGAACTGTTTCCTCAGTTCAGTGACTGCTGGAGGAACTGGAGCACTGAATGAGTTGGCAAAACCAGTATCATTGGATCATATATGCTGGTATTTTAGTGACTGTCAGGCAATGTTCAGTTTCTTGCACAGACCGATTGTTTCTCTTCATAAGACCTCAATATAAAGTATGCAGCCACAGGTATTAATTTTGTGTTCTTTGATATGCTTTTTTTATTATCACAAATGGGCAGCCGCTGACTTGCATTTTATGAATCACCAAGGACCAACCATGGTTTGAGCTCTTCTCAAGAAAAAAAGGCATATTGGATTACCTGAGGGTGAGTAAATTAACCGCAAATTTAAATTTTTGGGTGAACTATCCCTGTAAACAAAAATATCCATAAGGGTTGAACACAAAGGAACAAAGTGATGTTAAAGGACCATGTGTTACTACAGCGACGGACATGCTACGGTCATGCCGCTACGACATGCTACTGAGGTCATGCTTACCAGCTTTAAAGAGAGCTTCTCACGGACGAAAAGAGAGAGCAATTGAGGGAATGAACCGAGAGAAGAGAGAAAACATCAGAGGGAGCAACATCAGACCGCTGTACACGTCATACACACACATGCAGGTGTGATCATGCCTTATGATGTCATTGATGAAGCCCACTACATCATAGTTCACATTTGGCTGGCCGGCAGTATTTTGTGCTCCGTCATGAGACAGATTTCTGCTGGCAGAGCCATGGGAAATTGAGTTGAATTGAGTCTCACTTTGGCACTTGAATAGGGAAAATGTCACATTAGCGGAGGTACAGGCCTTCTGTGTGCATTTATACTCCAGAACCTTTAAATATTCCAGAATATTATAAACATTTAAAGGGACAGTCCACTAAAAAAATGAAAATTCTGTCATCATTTACTCACCCTCAAGTTATTCAAGACCTGTTTGCATTTCTTTCTTCTGCTGAACACAAAAGAAATTATTTGAAAGAATGTTGGTGACAAAATGGTTTCGGTTCTTATTGACTTCGATAGCGTGGACAAAAACACTATGGGAGTCAATGGGAACCAAAACTGTTTGTTTACCAACATTCTTCAGCGAATTGCATACAGGTTTGGAATGACATGACAAAATGTTCATTTTGTGTTGACTGTTCCTTAAGTTGATAAATTCAATATTGTAATATTGCAATTTTTAGTAATATTGTACCCTAATGATGCAACAATGTTCAACAAACCCGCTTTACAGCTGTAGTTTGATGCATTTGCATACAAGGAGAAAAAATAGGATGCAACTTGATTTTATCCATTAGGAATTGACTGGCATTTCTTTTTTGATGCAGTGAACTTCAGCAGGTACCAATGAACCAATTACACACAATGTTACAGGGTCACATGAGGATGACATCATCAGTCCTAAAGCAATGGTCAGCCAATAAACAGAACACGTCAGGAATGGGTGTACAAGAGAGAAGACAGAGGGAAGAGAAAGAGAAACAAAAATGAAAATATTCTCAATAAACGGGCTTGTTTTTGAGGCAGTCATCACACCAGAGAGGATTCTGGGTAATCATACCTGAGTAAGGATCTCAAAACAATGCAATTAATGAAGAAAAAGTAGTAAAGTGTGGTAAAATGTGAAGTAAACAGCTAGTTTTGACCGAACACCTGAGATTACTAAATGATTATTTTAATCATGAAAGATTAACAAGAGAATATTTAAACAAAAAACATAACATAAAATGAGACATAAATAACTATGCAAATCAAATAAAAATTGTATATATAATTTAAAAAACTAAATATTAAAAATAAAAATGAAATATAAAGATATATTAAAAAATATAGTATGATTATACAAAATATAGCATATAGAATTTGTTTTAATTATCATGAATTAAAATGTGCAAAATGCATGAAAAATAGGAAGTATATTTATTTTGTACACCTTGGAATAAAGCATGATTATCATGTAAAAAAATATAATTTCATAAAAAAACTTGAGATAAAAACACATGTATATAAATAATTATGCAAATAAAAAACACAAAATAATAAAAATATAAAAATGTAAAAACAGATAGTTTGTTTATTTATTTATTAATTCTTAATTTATTTATTGACTGCACTTTGAAATAAGGCATGCTGATTATGAAAAAAATATTATTTAGTACTCTAATTTTAATGAAGCTGTGAGAGCAACAACCTCCCTATTTCTGTGAAGACATACACTATTGTCTGGACTTCTTCATATTTTAGGGTGCTCAAACTATGGAGCTATTTATAATTTATTTTGTGGTTTTGACAAATATATTTTGACAAATGCGTAAACGCACTGACAGGACGAACAAATCAATGTTCTCGAACTCATGAATGTGCCAACAGGATGTAGAATTCAATGTGTTTATAACGGACATAGATAGCGAACACAGACGGGATTGTTTGTGTGAACGTGATGTACATCGAGATAAACATCCAATATATCAAAAGCAGCAAAATGACACCAAAAGGGGTGAATTCTGAACATATCTTTATGTTTGATAAAGTGTTACGAGCAGCGGAAAGGTCAAAGATGATGCACAAGGCTCGCATTCAGAAGTCGCACTCGTGACACTTTGAGAATTAACCCCTCCCACACAAGCTGATTTGCTGCCATAGCACAGGGGGCGGAGCCAGGCTGCTGGGGTTGCACATGGGAGGTGGGGCAAAAGCCAGAAGAGCCAATAAGGGAGTCAATTAATGATGATGTAACTTTTCTCAATTACAAATGGATTTTAATACCGAATATCAGACATTAACCTCATTCAAGGGATGAATTCAAAGAGATACAAATTAATGAAGAAATTCAAATTTTTGAACAATATCACATTAATTAAAAAAAAATGAGGTTAAGTCTGTTAAATGTATTTACTCTATTTCAGCTATCATTCAAGCACACACACAACTGTTTTAATAATAATAATAATCTCTAATACTAATTATCAAAAACTTACCCAAACCCTAATTGAAAATATTGAATTATATATATATATACACACAAATTACTTATTTTTCCAAAATGAACATGTCCACAAACATTTTGGATAAATTTGTATTATCTAAGTATGCCTAAGTAAACCCACACACACTCTTGCCTCCTCTCACACACTTACGACATATTGCCTGGCCTCGAAAGCATACGTAGGCCGACCGAGAGTCCTCTTCATGATTTCTTTATTATAATAGAGAGACTGGGCAGACTGCAGCAAAGAATAAACCCTAATTAAACACACACTCACGCATAACTATACAAACACACACTCATGCACACCCCATCACTCAACAAACACACTTTTATACATAAATATACACTCAAAACATTTTTACACTTGGATGAACACACATACACGCTTTCTGCATCAATAAACCTGCAAATATGTACAATTCAAACACACACACACACCTAACTGACTATCAGGCACCAAAACACACTAACAGACACACTGACATTAATCTTTAAGATGTTCTCTGATTATTATAGTCTTACATAATAAATAAGTGACATGTTATAGTGTATAAAGTATAGTCTAGTAGCGTAGCCAGCAAAAATAACATACACATTACATACAAATCCAACTTCTTCAACAAAAATGCTCTAAAACACACTACCATTGAAAATTTTGGAGTCAGTAGTCTCTAGGTAAGTATCTAATTCTCACCAAGGCTGCGTTTACTTCATTAAAAATACAGCAAAAACAGTAATATTGTGAAGTATTATAACAATTTAAAATAACTTTTCTATTTGAATAGGTGTTCAAATATGTGATGCAAAGCTGAATTTTCAGCATCATTACTGCAGTCTTCAGTGTCACATGATCCTTCAGAAATCAGTATAATATGTTGATTTAATGTTTAAGAAACATTTATTATCAATGTTGAAAACAGTTGTGCTGCTTAACCATTTTTTAGGATTCTCTGATGAATACAAAGTTCAAAAGAACAGCATTTATCCAAAATAGAAAACTTTTGTAACATTATAAAGATATTTACTATATCACTTTTAATCAATTTAATGCGTCCTTGCTGAATATAAGCCTTAATTTTATACCGACCTCAAATTTTTGGAAGAGTAGTGTAGATCAAATCATGTAAACCATAAACACATATATTATAAACAAGCCAGGACCACAAATGGAGAGAATGAAAGTGTCAAAGACCTTCACATGTTCAAGTTTGTTCCTCTATTTTTAAACATTTGTGTCTATAACATCCTTTCTTTCTTCAGCGGTGACCTGATTCATGCCGCTAGCATTACTGTTGAGTCGGTATATGTTAAAGATGTGGACAATACGCTTCAGCATGATGAACCTACCCGTGAACTTCCGATCAAAAATAGGAAATGATAAATCAGTTTTTTTTGTTTACTGACCATCAATCCTTGTGAAGCTGAGAGGAATATCAGTGCAGTTTGAAAAGATAAAAAATATCTGAGATTTGCACAGGGACATTTTGCATCTGTTATCTAACAAAGTCATTCAAAAGTCTGAATCTCTGCTTGCACACGCGGAAACACGCAGACGGCCTTCCTGAGGGGAAGGTGAATCTGGGCTGACTTTATCAGAAAGCCGCATGTTAGCGTGTGTGTAAATAGAAGACATTGTTTCTGAGTGTTTGTGTGTGTAATCGCATTACTCAGGACAAACCTTTATGTTTGAGCACCCGTTTTAATTTTATCTGTCACCACAGGGTGCCTTCGACTGGCGCCCCTGTGTGTTGAGTGCATAATTGTGTTTGCACGTATCTGAAAACGTGAGACAGTGAACAGTGATGTTTAAACGCAAACAACGAAACATAAGAAAGAGAGAGAGAGAGAGAGACATAGACTGACAGAGAGAGAGAAAGAGAGACGGCTGCGTGAGGTGGAGGAAAAAGGAGCCGAAAGATATAAACAACTCCACTGCTGCTTCCAGAATCATGACATCATCGCCTGCGGACTCTGAGTCACACTATGACATCATCGCTTCAGAAGCTAATGCTGCCTTCAAGTCCTTCTTAGTCTATATTTAGTCATGTGTGGTCACATTTTGGTATGAAAAACATTTCAGTTTCATATTTCATTCACACATTTCCCCAAAGACAGGAAGAGTTTTTTTAGCACTAGTGCAACAAGATAAAGGGCAAGGAATAATATAATTTAATTTAGCATAATTTAATATAATACAATATTCAAATTTACGTTTTTTTTTTGTTTTTGTAAAAGGACAATTGTTGTCTAAAATGCTTGCAGTTTTTTTTTTTCATTAATTAAAACTACATTGAAATTAAATAACATAAATATTAGACGGAAAAGATCAACTTAAAAATTGTGAACAAAAATATTGCCTGAGCAACTAACTGAAATAATAAGTATTAAAATTACTAAACCTAAAACTGACATGAAATCAATTAAAGCTAAATAAAAATATTTTAAAAAACGAATAAAGCATATAACAAAATTACTAAAACTTTTAAAAAAAAGAAAAAAAAATGTAAATTGAAAGTGTAACTATAAAAACTAATTAAAAATATAAAATTACAAAGCCATTATAAAGCTAAATAAAAAGAAATAATAAAAAAATTATAAAAATGACAAAAGCACATAACAAAATCACTAAGACTTAAAATATAAAACAATAAATTAAATAATTTTAATATATAAAAATACAAAAGTAAAAATTGAAATTGAAAATATAAAATCTAATTCAAAATATTAATACTAATAATATTAAAATAACACTGATTGTGGCAGAGATTCTTGGTAATAAAAAAAATGCCAATTGTACACATATAAATACCAAATTTATTCAAAATCTATTTTTTAAGGTTCTTAAGAAAAAAAACTCAAAAAAGAATTTCCCTGATTAGAATATTTCATTATAGAGGGACACTAAAAAGTCTACAAGACGAGCACAAAATTTAGTTAAATTCTGGAAAATTTACAGTTATTAACAGTATTAATAATGAATAAATATAAATAAATATCATCGATATATCTATAATATTATAGATATATAATAAATAAATGTCAAATAAAACATAAAAATTAACAATATAACCACTGTATTCTATCCATTAAAACCAGAATTATTGCTAAATAAATAACATAAAATAAAGAAATAAATTAATAAAAACAAATTTTTCTTTTGAAATCATTTTAAGGCACAGAAAAATTCCTCTGACTGAAGAATCACCCAAATATGATATGATTCAGTCATGACTTAAAGGCAGCATTAGTTACATTATGACATTAATAGTTTTATATTTAGATTATGATGCAAAAAACACCTTAAAATGATCATTCGACTCCTTTTTTCTGAATGGAAACGTACACTGACATGAGAGTACAGCCGACGACAGGCACAGAGCGGCACACGTGCACCCACACACTTACTTTAACACACGCACGTGGAAGACGTGGAACCTCAGCATGCACGGATACTTACCCCTCGCCGGAGGCTCCTGAGGCAGTGCATTTTGGGCTTGGAGGTCATGAGGTCGTTGAATCGGTGGGACAAGGGCTCCTTGGACTGTTTGGGGGTCTGGGGAGTGGGGCAGGGGTCAGGGGTCACAGCAGAAGGTGAGGGAGGGTCAGGAGGGGGCTGGCGAGGTATGGGGGATGTTAACAGGGACATAAGCTACCGGTAAGACACGAGCCACAGAGCAGCGACCAGTGAGTGAGAGAGATTTACAGAGAGAGAGAGAGAGAGAGAGAGAGAGAGAGAGAGAGAGGGAGAGAGAGAAGGAGAGAGAGCGAAAGAGTGCTAAATGATATACTGTGGGGATATAAAGGCTCTACTTGAGCATAGATGTCTTGCTGTGTTATGGTGTGATGGTTATATACCTCTAAAGGAGATATTTTTAAAATAGGTGCGGACCAAACCGATCCGGAAAGAGGTAAACAAAAAAGGAGGGGGAACACAAAACAAGAGAAATAAGGACCCAAAAATGAAACGAATTAATCAATTAATCAATTAAAAGAATAAAGGAGAATGCAAACTAAAACAGAACGTAAAAGAAACGGCAACTGAAAGAAACACGCTGCAGCTGTGGTGTTATTAACCCTGTGAGCGAGAGAGTTAGTGCGTTAAACTCTGTTCCGTACATCAGGGGTCACATGCAGGGGTCAAATCACGCAGAACCATTTCAAGGGACGGATCACCCAAAAATAAACATCACGTCAATGACTGTCGTTCTTCCGTGGAACTCAAACGGGGATGCTTATGCTGCTTTTTCAATGTAATTGAAGCGGATGGGGACCATGGGCATTCATGAGCTTCAAAAATGACTAAAAGCACTGTAAAAGTAGTACATATGACTAGATTCCAAGCCAAACAATAGCTTTGTGCGAAGAAAAAGATCTAAGTCATTATTCACTGATGATCTGACACTGATAATTCACCTATGTGTCAATTAAATTCAATTTTAAGTACTTTATTGGCAGGATTGTGTTTGCATACAATATTGGCAAAGCATTAATCACAAAACAACTCTGTAAAAAAAGATTGCTGTGATTATCACAACTTAAAATTCAACAATAAAATAAGGAATAATGCATTGTTTCAATTTAAAGAAGTATGCTTAAAATTATAAATTTAGTTAACTTTAGTTTAGATTAATGCAGTTAAAAATTTATCTCAACAAACAACTGTACATTTTAAGTTGTTTTAAATTTTAAGAACATTTTTACAGTGAAAAAACAATAAAAATAGTATTTAAACAAGGTGCTAAGTAATTTTTAAAAAATGATATACACACACATGTATAATAGATATTCAGCTATACTTGTATTTTTGAAGACAATTTTTTTTAAATAAATGAAAAAATAATATATAGTCATACATTATGAATAAATAAATAAATAAAATAAATAAGGAAATTCATTTATTTATATATTTATTTTGTTTAAAATTTTATAAATAAAATAAATAGAAATTAGTTTTAAAATGTAGCTCTTTATGAAGAAAAAAAAATGCAATTAAATAAAAATAAGATAAAAAAATGTGTGTGTAGAGAATAGTCATTTATCAATACATTATGAAGAAAAATTATAAATAAAATAAAAATAAGATTAAAAATTCAATACATTGTGAATAAAAAATGTTGCAATATATGCATACGGACGGTCTTAAATATTGATCCCAGCAGTAGTTTCTGAGGGTGTGCAGCTGAAAAATCAATTTTGCTGCAATTGATGAGTAACTGTCTTCTACCAGTAACATCTTTTCTGAAGAACTGTAAATCTGTGGCAGTCTGTCAAATTATTTCTTGCCTTTTTGTCCCTTTTTGAAGTATGACAGCCATAGTCACCCTCTACTTTCATTGTATGGCAAAAGAGCAGCATAAATATTCCTTTTCTCTTTTTGTGTTCCATGAAAGTAAGTCAGTCAGTGAGAGTGAGTACATGATGCCAGCGTTTTCATTTCTGGCTGAACTGTCCCTTTAACAAACATTGCATGCACAGCACACACACACACACACACTCCTCTAATGCACAAAGACTCAATTCAGGTCAATCATTTGCTCTTTTTCTCTCTCTCTTTCACTTTCTTATTAGCGAGCTCCCAAAAGCGTAATAGAGAAATTAATGAACGTGTGTTCTGGGAGAGCTCACATTAACGGTTCAGTTCCCAACAGACTAGACAACCTGCTAAAACATCACAGACAAAATCTGCCCTTTATGCATTAGGAAAAACCAAGATAAGTGTGCCGAATACCACAGGAAATCACAATTATGTGTGCAATAATGCATTTACAGTGGAAGTCCATGGAACAATTGCATAACCAGGAAGGGTCCTACCACTACAAGGAAAATTTACACAACTCAAATAACATATTTTGTAAAAATAATAATAATAATAAATAAATAAATAATTGCTTCAGCATAAATATGAGCTGCACATTTTTGCTTTTAAACCTCCCAGAAAATCCTGCCCTATTTTAGTATTATTTATATACTTTGATATATATTAATATTTTGAATAAGTTTTTATTTTTATATTTTCATTTGAATTTTTGTTGAATTTTTACTAATTTGATGTGCTATTGTCATTTTAATTGGTAATTAAAATAGCTAAATCTATAAAAAAAGTTAAAATAATTAATAATAAGAAGAAAAGTAATAAATAAATTAAAGCTGCAAGCAGCGATGAACGGGCCCTCGCACCCGGGCTCACCGCCAGCGGGCGTCTTTAGTAAGACAGCGAACGGCGAGCAATATGCATTTAAAGTGGTAAATGAAGGAGGAATATGTCCTAGTCATTTATATGTGCCAATCTTCCTGCTGCCAGCTGGTGGCGCTATGACTATAACTGGATTTTGGCATGTAGATTTCTTCAGTCCAGCACTTTTATCAAACATATGAAATTTGGTGCAGATTGAACATGATATGTTTGAGTTAGTGTAAAGCATGATGTGTCCTATTGACAACAGGTGGCTTTTTATTTTTATATTTTCATTTGAATTTTTGTTGAATTTTTACTAATTTGATGTGCTATTGTCATTTTAATTGGTAATTAAAATAGCTAAATCTATAAAAAAGTTAAAATAATTAATAATAAGAAGAAAAGTAATAAATAAATAAATAACAAGCATAAATTCCTGACTTTTTTGCGCATTGCTATTTACGCTTTAATTTTTTTATTATGTTTTCGTTTTAGTAATTTAAGTACGTCAACCTGTTTTATTTCAGTTAGTTGCCAAGCAATTTTTTATATATATCGAATATTTATATTCTGCTTTATTTTACTTAACAAAAATGATTTTTAATATTTCAGATCTACTTAACAATTCTATTGACTTCCCATGTAAGAGCATTTCTGTAAACAGCAATTCTCCTTGTTTTTTCAAAGTTGAGCAGATTTCCTGTGGTAATCGACAGCATGTCACAGATGCTCCCAACAGAGCTTAACTCGTATTGAACCCAGAGGATTGCTATAATCTTCACCATCATACATAAACACAAGAACGATTTCAACTTCTAACCCTGTAGAACATTCTCAGGCATAAACACTATTAATCAGATACAGTTGTGCGTGAGATGTGTGAGCGTTTAGCGTTTAGAGGACTGTATTATTGTATAGTTTCTAAGTAAAGTCTCGTAATAATGTTTTGTGTGACCACAAACAGACACGTTACACACACAAAACACACACGGGATAGACGTGAACTGACAAACACAGGCTATGATTGGAACAGCGTATTACATACTTCTATTACTTTTTAGGCAATATGTATACTATGCCCAATATGCAAATGGACTACTACTGTACATTTGCCAAAATGTGTATTATACAACAAAGCACACCATATGGAATATGATATCCCATAATGCAATCCGCTAAAATTACATTTCCAGAATATCAGTCGCAATATTACACAGACTGCCAAATGTTGCAACATATTTACACAAGACTGGACTAAAAATGCAAAATAACCATATTTATTTATGATATTACAACTGGACGCCACTTGCCGAATTAAATATGATGTGATGAGATCATGTGACCACAATGTATGTATCGTAAAGTTTTGCATAAATTAAAATAAATATATTATGTATTTTATTATGTATTTAAGTATTTTCTGCTCACCAAGTCTTTATTTATCTGATCAAAAATACAGTAAAATCAGTAATATTGTGAAAAATTCTTACAATTTAAAATAACTGTTTTCTATTTGAATATATTTTAAAATGTAATTTATTTCTGTGATGCAAAGCTGAATTTTCAGCATCATTACTCCAGTCTTCAGTGTCACATGATCTTCAGAAATCACTCTAATATGCTGACTTGCTGCTCAAGACACATTTCTGATTATTATTAATGTTGAAAACAGTTGTGCTGCTTCATATTTTTGTGTTTTCTTCATATTCTGTGTAATCTGAATGAATAGAAAGTTCAAAATAACATTCATTGTAAAATGTAAATCTTTTGTAACATTATAAATGGCTTTAGTCACTTAATCAATTTAATGCATCCTTGTAGAATAAAAGAATTAATAAAACAAATCTTACTGACCTGAAACTTTTGAACTATATATACTAGTAAATAATTATAAACAGTATATTCTGTACAGTATGTACAACTAGTTTTCCATTCCGCCCATAGCCACACAGACACACCTCATTAAATATGTATGACAGTGTTAATGCTCACATCCTGGTCCTGCGAGGTTAGGCGGGGTTTGGACTGAGCATGCTCAGTAAGAGCAGAGCCTTTGATACAAATGTCAAAGGTCACAAGAAGACAGAGGAAGACGAGGAAAAGAAGAATGTGGTTACCATGGGAACAGCAACGATGAGTGGCTGGAGAAGGAAGTTACTCTCGGTTTGAAAGGACAACACAGGAATAAAGGGTTTAGGGTTACGTTTCTCTGCGATGTCAAAGGTCAAAGGTGAGGCCTCTCGGGCCGGTGCATTAGTATGTTATCAGTGGAGCGTCAGGATGAACGTGGAACATTTGTATTTTCGTGCAGGTGAACAAAGGGAAGGGAAAGGAGAACGATGGCAGCAAACGAATAACGGCATCTACAAGTACTACAATAAAACTACACAAATACAAACAACCTACAAATGAAATTAAACAAGCATAAACTAAAACAAAACTCACAAACACATGAAACAATCACTCTTATGAGCAATTTAGATCAGTCTGTGCTGTTCATTTTTACTTGAGTTTTGGTTTTGGGTCAAATCGAAGTAACTGCGAGCGAATGTTACGCCCGTGTGTGTTACCTTGTTTTTCTTAATGAAAGGCCAGAGAGTTTTGCTCTTGCCCTTGCTGGAACGGTCCGCTTTGCTGTCCGAGCGTGAGTTAGTCAGACTGGTCTCAGACACCGTCCTCTTCATCGCCTGACCGTAGTCTTCAAACTCCACATCGCCAGGAGGCTCGAACCCAGACTTATACGACTCTATGACCTGAGAGGAGTCCTGCAGGGGAAGACAGTCTTACTGTGTGAGTTTAGTATTACATACTATTATAGTTTTTATTCATATGTTGAATTAGATTGGATTTTTATATTTTTTGTATTCACTTTCATTTTAGTTAAAGGGGTCATATGATGCTTTTTTAAAGATCACTATTTTGTGTATTTGGTGTAACAGAATATGTTGACATGCTTTAATGTTCAAAAAACACATTCTTTTTCAAATACTGTACATTATTGTAGGTCCTCTATGCCCCGCCTCTCTCAAACGCTTCATTTTCCAATTTTATTGTGTGTTTTTGTTATTATTTTTTAGCACTTTTTAGTACTTCAAACTTTTTAGCACTTCAAAACTGTCTTGACAACTAGTTAATATATATACAGTAGGGCTGTGCGATATTGAAAAAAAATGTGATACGCGATACCTTGTTAAAAAATGCGATATTCGATATGCGATACGATATTGCTTAACGTGTGAAAAATCTATTTGAATTATATTTTAAAATATTTTTTAATTATATAACCAATTTGTTTCACATTCTTTCTTGGAATAGAAAGAATCACTACAACTTCTGAAAGTGACCAGCAGTGTTTTAGCAGTACACAACAAGAAATGTCACAAATCAGAAAATGTAATTTTAACATCAATGTGAATGACAAAAAAATTAATGACACAAATTTTATATCATTGTGACTTTGCTTTCCACACACATACAAGTACTTCTTCATATACCACAGCAAAAACTATAGTCTGAGAAAGTTCAAACATGATTAAAGGCAAGTGAACAGTCAGTAAAAAAAAAGAAAGAAAAAGGGGGAAAAAAGAACAAATACACAATTTATGAGCATAGATCAAATAAACAGTAGTATTCAGGTACAGAAATTTAATAATTAAGTGTAAAATAACACTGCATTGTGTTCACTGTATGAATTAAATGTAGATTAATCTTTGTTACAGCTGTTTGGTTGTTTGATTAACATTAGTGACATATTCAGCAGCACGTATTTATAGGCTGCTATCTCTTTAAATCCGACTGCATGGATCCAGTATAATGATACACATCCGATTTCTTTCTCAGCTGTTTACATTAATTTAAAACATAACTGACTTAAGAGAATGATCGTCGAGACGGGTACTATTGACATAATTCTACGTGTGTGCGCGTGCTTTGCACGTGTGCAGCAGAACTGAAGAGACGCTGTGCGAGATACGGCTTGTGCGCACGCTTCAGGCGTGAGTCAGACAGCAAGACGAGACGGCAAAGAGTAGTTTTCTGCTTATTGCACTTTAACTTTTTTTAACGTCAAGCAATTCTCTGCTATATGCGTTGAACTAAAACTTTGACCTTTTGCAACATTTTGATTTAAGCAGCCTATTATTAAAATTATTCAAATATCGCGCGCCATTGCGATTTGCATATCACGATATTTACATGTGTGATATTTCAATATTTTCAATATATATCGTGCAGCCCTAATATACAGTTTATATATATATATATTTAATAATATTTCATGTTATTTCAAGTAACAAAAATGGTTTTAGATTAAAATAAAATAAGCTCATTAGTATTGCTACGAAACAATCCCTTCCCAAAAATATATCTTTAAAAAATATAGTCTTTTTGAGGATGCCTCTAAAAGGAGGTTTTGTCAGATTTAGGTCATATTGGAAGATGTTTTGTCCTAAAAAGCTACTGTATAGTCAGAGACAACAACCTGCATATGCAGATTATTATATCTATATCTAAATACATAATTTGTGCAATTGCATTGTCAGTAAATAATTAAAAAGACAGAAAATATGCATTAAAAACCTTTCAGAGATTCTGGACTACATCAGAGGAGATTTTTTTAGACGGCAAATTTAATTTGTCTCAAATGATAATGAGGCTGTAAAGGGCAAATAAATTACAAAGCCTTCAATATGTCATATTGTGTCACTATTACTTATATCCTTATTTCAATATTAGCTACATTTTTGAAAATATGTATTTCCACAAATTTCTAGTACATACATATTAAACAACATGTTTCAGAAATTAAACGTGAGTTAAGTTTGGGGTCTGTAAGATCTTCATTTTGTTTGTTTTTTTAATTAATACTTAATTTTTTATTTACCAAGAACACATTAAATTGATCAAAAATTACATTTTTAAGGTTACAAAAGATTTCTATTTCAAATAAATGCTGTTCTTTTGAACTTTCTATTCATTACAGAATCCTGACAAAAAGTTTCCACAAAAATATTAAGCAGCACAACTGTTTTCAACATTGATGATAATAATAAATGTTTCTTGAGCAGCAAATCAGATTTCTGAAGGATCATGTGACACTGAGACTGGAGTAATGATGCTGAAAATTCAGCTTTGCATCACAGAAATAAATTACATTTGACAATATATTCAAATAGAAAGCAGCTACTTTAAATGGTAATATTTCACAATTTTACTGTATTTCTAATCAAATAAAAGCAGCCTTGATGAGCACAAGACAATAAAACATCTTATAGACCCCAAACTTTTGAACAGCAGTTTAAGACATTTCACAACCCTGTTCTTTGCAATTCCTTTTCTATGAAATTTGTGCCGCTGGAGTCAGGTGTCCGTGATTTACGATATTCTAATCTGTTCTACCAAACGGCCAGAGACTGATCCTAGATCAGTGATGGAGTCAGTAATGGGGTTAAATGTGTCAGGAGATGTGTCTTGTTCAACTCAGATTGAGTTTCTATGAGAGAATGAGAGGTATTTTGAACAGAAAAGGATGCCAGGCCTTGAATGAGTGTGTTACTAACATTCTTGGGTTCGATGGACTCGGCCACTTGTGTTATTCCATCCAGGCATTTCCCAATGATGGGCAGAATCTGTCGGTCGACCTCCGCAAATGTCTTCAGCGACTCGCCCATTCGCTCTATCCTCTTCTCCTCCATTGCCTGGATCTTCTGCTCTCAAAACACACACACACAGACACAGAGTTAGTGTGTGTATTTTTGAGTAGATCTGTGAGATCAGGAATTGTATCATGCAAATTGTGTTTTGGGGTGTGTTTATGCTGTTACTTCATTTGCATTATCCACAATAGTGAATTCAAAAATAATGCAACTGGTGCATACAAATAAACACCAATATTATTAGCTAATTCTTTCCCAGTGGATGTTTCTGTGTGTGTGTGTGTGTGTGTATGTGCGTGCGTGCACCTGGAAGATATTAGGGATGATGGTGTAATAATGTTCATTCTGTTCCTGGTTGAACTTCTGCAGACATGAGGAATATTCATTCTTGCTGTCAGAAGCCATCTGGTGTCTCATCTGAGCCTGCTGCCGTGCCTAAAAGAGAGAGAATGAAATATTACTGATTATGCAATGTTATTAAAAGTAATTTGATTAATTATATCCCTAAAAGCCACAGACTTAAACATATATGCATCTTCCAACGTCTTTGCAAGAACATTTACATTCAAATTACTACAATCGCATGGTTTTCTAAAGTCATAAGCAATTCAGATTTGCTGATGTTAAATATACAGTGAGATTTTTAACCAATGAGATTTCATCGTGGGCGGGGCTACCTGGTAAAACTCTCATTTAAATGAAAGAGATGCTGTTATCGCTGTGACTAGGGAATGTAGTGCACTCAAAATAACACATTTTTGTTTTCAGACTCAATGACTTCCCCTAAACTCAATCACAAACCTCAAAGTCCACTCGCACTGACTCTATACTATTATACTATTATTATAATATTATTATCTATACTATTACTATTATACTATTATACTATATTCTGACTCAGTACAGAAACACATTTAGCCTAATTCTTACAGATGTGTTTATAACTATAACACACTTCTGTGTGAAACGGCTGATATGACATACATGTGAAAAGCTAAAATAAAATCTACAAGACATAAACATCCTACACGACGCTCAAGAGCTCATGTGGGTTGAAGAAATATTCAAATGCATGCTGCTGAAGTAAACGCAATTCTAAAGTATACTAATGCATTTTAATGTGCATCATTTAAGTGAGAGAACGATACAGAGAAAGCAGCGTCATGTCAACCACATCCTGATCCGATTCCAGGAAATCACACTGGTTAACCTGAGGTTCAGTGTTGCCATGGAAACACTCAAACTTCACCAGCAGCTCAGCAGCAGCAGGCTTGTGCATGAGCCACAGGAAGTTCAGAAAAAATATCCCCTAAAATTACATTTGCACTCACTGCTTGTGCATTTACATTTTTTCTTAAATATAAGAATATTTAAATGTATTGCATTCAAATACATACTATTTATATTCAAATACATATACATATATACATATATATATATATATATATATACATATGATATAAAAAAACATAATATATTTGTTTTTAGATTTTATATATTCATACAAAATTAAAAAATATAATATACAAAATATAAATAAATATAATAATGTATGGTTTTTATATGATTTTTATTTTTATATTATAATGTACATTTTTATATTATATATTTTAAATATCATATAAATATTTGAATGCACTATTCTTACATTTAAATATTCTTATATTTCAGAGAAAAAAGTAATACACAAGCAATGAGTGATATGACATTTTAATTTTCTTTAAATAATCTAATTATAAATAATGTAAATAAACTGATAATAATACAAATATTAATGAATTATATAAATAAACAAAATGAATACTATTTATTAATAATCTAATTTAAAATATACATTTTATTTCATTTTTTTAATCAAATATACGTTAACTATAATTTATTATTTTATTTTATAAATTATAAAAGAATAGTGAATATACAGCTTATTTTATTATATTATGTATATTATGTATTATTAAATATTTAAATAAAAATATATATTATTTATTAATATTACACACACTTATATAATTGAAAATAAAAATAATTTAAAAATAAATAAAAATAAAATAGAGTACAATTACAAATAAATGAAAGGTGAACATACAGCACAGTTTTTTTATTTTATATTTTATTTTATTTTGCACTATTTGGACAGACCACCAGATGCTGATGATTCCTAAACACACACAAACACACACCTCCTAAATAAACTGTGATATGGTAAGCGACATTTATATATGGGCCAGCAGAAGAGGACGCTTTGAGATTTACATGTTTAAATATTCATGCCTGGAGCGATGTGACTGGAGGAGCAGCAGCGCAGACAAACTTTAATCAAGCCTGTGACTGGGTGGCCGGTGTGTCGTGTGGGCGTGGCCATGGCTGGACAGGAAGCAACAGTGTCCTGACACACAGACACACACACGCACACACACACAGACCTGCCGCCGTGCACCTACCTTTAGGTAACATCGCTTCAAGGCATGATTTTAAAAAAAAACACACATATACATTAGTTAGCTTTGGCTGCTAGTTAGTACTTAAATCTACACTGTAACATGACAGTGATATCGACACAAACCGCTCGACAACACATCAAACCAACATGCGTTAAAACCACACAATTAATTATATCTATCATATAGTAACTTGCAAACTGCCATGTTGTTGTCAAACGACCTTATTATGTTGCATGTTTAATTCAGTAACTGACGTCTAATCATCATCTCAGAAGTAAATGGCAATCTGAACTGTGGCAAATCAAAAAAATTAACCATATGTTACTTTCGGTCTATGTGTCTCAGTGTAAATGGAAGAGGAAGTCAAGACGCATTGCATTGTGGGATGCTCTGGTTATATGCATAGGAGTCCATTCAAGTATCCCATGCATTCACAATTCAAATACTGTACATAGTATACATACTGTAAACTGCAGAAATAGAATTCTATTTTGAATGTAGTCACTCACTAATTGAGTCGATGCAGCTGTTGTACCTTTACTGACCCTGAAACGTCTGCATTTTCATTAACAGAAAAGATCTGCAAGATTAGCTTTGGCTTTGCACTGAATTTTTTGGACCCTCACGCATGCTACCTGAAAGATCTCCTTGACTTTTTCACTAAATGACAAAAAAATGCTCTCTGGACTGCTGGAAGCATGAGCTCTTTTCCACATCTGAATACTTTGGAAATTTCTCTTTGTGTGACTCAAGCTATCACAGAGACATCTGCCCAGCACACGCTCTGGAACAAAAAAAGACTGAAAATGAGTAGAGAACGTAGGCGATGTTGCCTGTCCTGTGTGACTCTACACACACACACACGGTCGAGTTTCCACACAGCACCACGGCAGCAGTGTGAGACAGTGAGGGATGTGTTAAGATGAAGTGAAGAGAAAAACAGACACATGTGAATCACTCGGGCTGTATCAGTTTATCACTTTTTCATTTGATATAAACTAAACTGAAACTAAATAAAATGAAGTGAGATGATGATAGATAAAAGGCAGACAGAGAGACAGAGAGACAGACAGACAAGACAAGACAGACATATAGATAGATAGATAGATAGATAGATAGATAGATAGATAGATAGATAGAAAACAGAGAGATAGATAGATATAATGAACTGACTTGTGGTTTCTACAATTATATCATAATTTCTGTCTTATTACTGTTAAAATCAGCTTCCCAGTGGAGAAACTGGTGTTTTTTTTCTTCAGGAATGCTGGATGATGTACGATTCCTTAACAGATGGTCTTACCTTCTCCACGTCTGCTTTCGTCACGTTGATGTCTGCGTCCAGCTTCTCAAAGTACTGCTGGGCTCGATCTGCTTCTTTACAATCCCGCTCAAACTTCCGCTTACACTGCACACACACACACACACGTGTTAAACGATGGCAGAACACACTGCTCTAGATTCATGTACTTACAGATGTTCAGATGCAGAACACTCACATTGTAATTAGCACACTCACACACTCAGCCCACCGAACAGATGTGTGAACTGCGGTATAATAAACGTTCATCCATTATCAAATTGTTTATTCTTCATCTCGCTCTCGCACTCATTTATTTGAAGGGACAATCAACATTTGTGTCCGCACTGACCATTGACCAATCACGCAAACACACACACAATGAACTCATTCTTACACACGGACACACACAGGCAGTGCTCTCTTGTTCTCTCACACACACACACTGAATCAACAAACAGCCAGAAGACTCTGCTAACAATGACACAATCCATCTCAAACACCACACACTCTGAGACAGTGGGCGTACAGAGGAATGTCGTGATATATCCTGTCTGCTTCAGTGTGTGTGTGAGACGTCCCTCTGATCACACACACACACACACACACACAGTATCTAATGGACTAAGGGGTTATCTTAGCCTTTTGGACATTTACTATGGTAATACCATGGTATACTTTGAAGTAAGTGAATATGGCATTCATCCAGTAGCATGGCATACAGCTACACTCTCAGAAAAAAAGGTACAAAAGCGGTCACTGGGGCAGTCCCTTTTCAAAATGTACACCTTTGTACCTTATTTACCCCTAAAAGGTGCATATTAGTACCTTAAAGGTATTACTACCTCAAATATGAATAATATTACAATATTTTAATTTCAAAATTATTTAATTTGACTATAATATTTCAATTGTATTAAAATAATTCAATTTAAAAATTAATTATTCAAACTTTAATATTTTAATAATTGAATATGCATTAAATGTTGAATTGAATAATAAGTTAATTATTTTTTAAAAACACAAAAATAAACAAAATTATAATATTATAATATTTAAATCATTGTAACATTTTAATAATTTAATTTGTATTAAAATGTTGTACAGAATCATGAAAGTTTAATGAAATGTTAAAAAATTTAAAAAAAATAAATAACACAAAATTAAAATTAATTACTCAATTGAATTTGAATATTTTATTCATTTAATTTGTATTAAAATGTTGCATTGAATAATGTAAGTTTAATAAATGCATAAATTAAATTAATCTTAAAAATACTGTTTTAAGTTCAAATGTAAATATTTTAATATAATTTTAATATTTTCATCATTTAATCTGTATTACAATAATGTGTTGAATAATGCAAAATAAAAGCCTTTTCACTAGTGCTCCCAGAATTTTGGAGACCACTGTATATCAAAGTACCGTAGTATTACCATCTGATAAAATTGTGATTCCAGTGCGCATTTATTATAAAGATTATTGATTGATAATTGATCTTGACTGAACTCACCGATTCCAGCTGTTTCCAACTGGCTTCGACCTGTTGCTGTGCCTTCCGTCCATCATGGAAATGCTGTGAGAGAGAAAGTAAAAAAAAAAAAATGTAATATCCATCATAGTTTTACATACATAAAGGGAAATTTCGTCACATTACTGTCAAGAAGGAACATTAAGGAGCTCTCATTTGCAGTTAACTAAGATAGAAATATTTGAAAAACACAATCAGAATTATCTGTTTGTATGTGAGCCTGAACCTGAGAGGAAGTGTGTGTGTTTGCATGTGTGTGAGCTGCCAGGAAGCCATATTGCCGTGTTCTGTGTGTATCCTGTGTGTGTCGTCACACTCCAGGCCGTCTGTGTGTTTCTCTCGACGGCTCCTCTTGGCCTGAGCACTCCAGGAAAGTGTTCGTTTGGCCAACGCTCAAATATCTCCCACACAAAGAGCTCAGTGTGCCACACAGATAAAGAGCTGCTTCTCATGCAGGTCTGAGATCAGCTGAAGACGCCCGTGTGAGCCAACATTCAGAGCTTTAATGACACGTGACAGCTTATAATCACTTATAGGGCATTACTGTAAATGTGATTTTTGCTTGTCTAAATTATTTTCTGTCTACAGACTGAACCCAGAACATTCCTTATTAATTCCTGCAACATTAATGCTTGTGATAACTTCCAATCCAGTCTCAGCTGCTGTCTAGTCTTGTCTGTAAAGCACACAGACACCTGTAGTGAATGTCAGACGGTCAGATCTGTCTTAATGACACAGATTAGACTCAATATCCTGTTTGCTACACAGAATCAGACAGCATCAAACATCAGCAGACCGTTCATCTCAGTGCAGTCACTCAAGACAAACATCTCACTGTCCTTCCACTTGAATGTATTTGACTGTATTTGAATAGCAGAGTGTATATGGATCCTAAGTGGTTCTCTTTTAACGGTGAAACAGGTTAAATACTTACCAGATAAATGTGCAAGTCATGTGGTGTTTGACTTCCTAAAGAGTGTAAATACTACGGTTCTGAAACACTTTCGAAACACTGATCTGTTTGAAAACATTTATAACATTCCTAATATATATAATTTTAGGAATTTTTTTTAATCAATTTTTTTTCTTTTATATCTAAATAAAAAATATATATTTATATAAATATCTAAATAAATATAAATACTACCCATACATATAATAATTTTATTATTAATAAAAATAAAATAAATATTTTAAATATTTTACATTTTCTCAAATTTAGAAAAATCATATATATATATATATAAACCATAAATAGAATAATTGTATTATTAACAGTATGTTTTATTATATATATAATAAAAAATAAAATGTAATTAACATATTTATGTTTAAAAATGTAAAATGAATAAAAATTTCTATAATTTAATATTTATCTGGTTTTAAAATTTATATTTATTTAGATATAAATATGTATTCTGTATTTATATATATATATAAATTTTTTCATGAATTTAAGAAATATTAAGGTACTCCGAAAATTTTATATATATATATATATATACAGTGGGGGAAAAAAGTATTTAGTCAGCCACCAATTGTGCAAGTTCTCCCACTTAAAAAGACGAGAGAGGCCTGTAATTTTCATCATAGGTATACCTCAACTATGAGAGACAAAATGAGAAAAAAAAATCCAGAAAATCACATTGTAGGATTTTTAAAGAATTAATTGGTAAATTCCTCTGTAAAATAAGTATTTGGTCACCTACAAACAAGCAAGATTTCTGGCTCTCACAGACCTGTAACTTCTTCTTTAAGAGGCTCCTCTGTCCTCCACTGGTTACCTGTATTAATGGCATCTGTTTGAACTCGTTATCAGTATAAAACACACCTGTCCACAACCTCAAACAGTCACACTCCAAACTCCACCATGGCCAATATATATATATTTAATTGAAATATTCCTGAAAAAATCATATATATTAAAACACTTATATTTCTGTATCTCACACAGGTGCCGCCCAACACAAACTCAGAGCCAAAATGTTTTCACAAAGTCTAAGTTAGGATCTATCTATCACGAGTTACGTGGTAAAAACCCGCTGTTTCTCTGTGGTGACTGAACCGGAAATCAGTGAAACGTGTTTAGACCGGACAGAAGGACTGACAGTGAGAAAATGAGTGAATGAATGAAAGAGTGTGAATGTGTTTAGTATTCATCGCTGAGTTTCTGGGCTGAATACGGAATGCAGGCATGCGGCGTGTGAATAAAACCCTATAGAGCACAAAGCATTATGGGTACAAAACCACACAGTCAGCCGATGCTGAAGGAGTCCAGATGTGTCTAGCATAGCGATCAAGACTTTTAAAGCACGAATGAACAAACACATACACAAGATGGTGTATTTATCATTTAATTGTGGTATTTAAAGCATTTTAAACTGCAGTTGAGCTTTACTGACCCTCTCAGTTCTTTCAAAACAGATAAACGTGAAAACTCACACGCACGCACACACATAGGGCAAAAGTGCTCAACAACAGTTTAATTCTTCTGCTTTTTGCGGCCCATTAGAACAAACGAACCAAATTAAATCTAAACTCACAGCTGATCTGGAATCAGTCTTTATAGTTTCAGCCAATCAGAGGAAGTCCACCTGTTCTCAAAGAGGAAGTTGATCTCTAGCTATTTTTAAAAAACAAAGCTTCACTGAGAACCTGTCCGTTAGAACAGCTGAGAAAAGAACAAGAAAATAAATAACAGAGAAAAACGTGACCTGAGGAACAGATGAAAGAGACGAGACTGAACAACACTGATGCTGCTTCAGAGATGATTTCAATCAGTAATGCTTCATACACAGACACACGCTTACAGAAGATAAATGCAGACTCGTTTCCCATGGATCAAAAACAGAAAGCACACGGTCTTGAACAACAGCAACTGCACTGACATCATGACTCATGAGTTCTTTCCACTATAAATAAATACAAATTGAAATAAAAAAATAAATAAAAACATAAAATAAACACAATAATAAAATAAAATAAAATATAAAAAGTTATTAAAGGGGTCATATGACACGATTTCAATTTTTCCTTTCTCTTTGGAGTGTTACAAGCACTTGGTGCATAAAGAAGATCTGTAAAGTTGCAAAGACTAAAGTCTCAAATCCAAAGAGATATTTTTTATAAAAGTTAAGAATTAGCCACGCCTACCTAAAACAGCTCGTTCTAACACGTCTACATCACTATGTGGGAAGATTTGCATAACGCCGCCCAAATGTTCACGCAAAGAAAGAAGGTGTAACTTTTATTCTCGCTGTAGTATTGTTGCTGCCGCCATGTCGTGAAGAGCTGTGTGCTTCGTTGTGAAAGCAAAACTACTTTGTTTGGTCTTCCAAAAGAGGACAATATCCGCTTCGTCATGCCTAGAGCTGATCCGTGCTGGTCGCTGAGGGGATACATCAACTTAGTGCTGTGGATCGCCGGATCGGCTTTCCTTCAGAACGATGAGCTTTGTAAAAATCGACGCGATTCAAAAAGGCGGGGCATAGAGGAGAAACAATAATGTACAGTATGTGGAAAATAATGTGTTTTTTTAACCTTAAACCGCATAAACACATTTCATTACAACAAATACACAAAATAATGTTATTTTTAGCAGCATCATATGACCCCTTTAAATAAATAAAAATGCAACAACATTTAAAAAGAAATTAAAATGAAAAAAATAATTAAATAAAAAATACAGAAAATAAAATAAGATAAAAAAATAAAACAATAAATAAAACAAAAATAAAAAAAATAAAAAAATACAATAAAATACAATAAAAAATTAAATTAAATTAAAAGTATTATTTTCTTGGAATTGAGAACATTGTCTGAAATCACTCAAACTTCTAGATATCAATTTCAGAGAAACTTAAAACAAAAAACAAAACTGTCACTTTACATGTCTGTCAGACGGTCTCTTCCTATGTAGGCGGTTCCTGGCCTGAATACGGCTTTATGCTGTTAGTCAAAAATCTGGCTACACGAAACCAGTCTGCTCTATGTCATAAGTTGATGTGCTTTTGTTTTTCGCTCTTCTCTTGTTTCTTCTTTTTCGCTGCAGAAGCTCAGCTAGTGATTTCTGGATCTGGATGAGTGTGGTGATATGAAGCAGATTTATCACATCCCAGAATAATAACCTGAACTACTGAACGAGGCCTACAGATGGAGCATGTCTCAAACACACACGTTACAGGCCCAGTCAGCGTAAAGCTTCTTCAACAATGGGTTTAATAGAGAATTACAGCAACAGACCATATGCTGTCTGGATTAAACATGGGAAAAAATGGAGCAAGACTTTTTAATTTAATTAATTCTCTATTGCAAAATGCATGAACTACAGAATAAACTACAAGTTCGTACATATCTATAAGTGCACAAATACATCAGAAAATAGCACGTGTGTATCAAATCAACAAAATGAAGCAATTGAACTGAGGTAGACAAAAGAAAGAGATGGATAAACAGATAGTTAAAGAGAGAGAAAGAATAGGTTTATGAAACAGGAGAGAAGCAGCATTCTGGGAAATCGTCCAGACAGACACCATGGAGCCCTGCTCAGTGTGTGTGAGTGTGAGTGTTGAATGCTGGGAAATCTGCGTTCTTCAGGTTGACATCTAAATGCCTTCATCTTATTTGCTAAATGAAAGATGCATGTTGTGTTCTGACACCGCTCTAGTTCAATGCTATCTGGACATATAAATCATACAGTCGATGACCTCGAGAGCTCAAAGACTGTGTGTGTGTGTGTGTGTGTGTGTGTGTGTGTTTATGTGGAAAGATGAAACACACACACACATACAAATGAGTGTAATTCATTTACACACACCAGAAACTTTCAGCCTAAACATGCAACAGCATCTCTATTTATGGAAAAAAGAGAGAGATGTGCTGTAATTCTGACAAATATGATCATTTAGAAGAGAACATGTCCTGAATGATGAACTTATGAATTCATAAAAATAAAGGGCAACACACTGTCATTAATCCAAGTCTTAAATTATATTATCAATATTATAAGAACAAGTTAAATTATACTAATGTAATATCATGTATCATCACGTATATATATATATGTATATACATATTAATAAATAAACATATTTTTATATGTATAAATATTTTTATTGTGTATAGATAGGTAGATATGTGTGTCTGATTTTTATTTATATCATTATTAAGTCAAACTTGTCTAAAAATTGATAAATATATATCATTTTAGCTTTAAAAAATTCATTTTGAAATGAATACTTTATTGTAAATTCACTTGGATATTCACAATGAGCAAGGAAGACACCTAAAATCTGGACAAAAAAGTGGGATATCAAGAAAAATGGATGTACATTGTGTGTTTAGAAGTATTTAAATGTGCCACACCCTTCAGAAAATCATCCCACCAGTGACTGACGTATCCTCTCTGTATATTCAACTTGAACAGAAGACATTCTTTTAAACCAAATTGCACGTTTCACAGTTGTAACGTTATCCGAGTGCTCGTTCACTCACCGCTTTCCTCTCTGTTTTGATTTCCTGCGCGTATCGCGTGAGTTCGGCGATGATCTGTGACGTCATGTTCTCTGCGATGAGCTCATGCTGCCCGGCGTAATCGTTCAGCTCGTTTAGCGTCGAATGAAACGCGCGGCACCATGTGTACCTAAGACAGGACGGGACATCATCAGTGTGAAGACATCAATCTATGGGACTTCACCAAACAAATCTAATATCAATCATGAAAGAAATGAGCAAAATGAAACATACTTATTGTCGTCTTCCTCTTTCTTCTTAGGCTGGTATTTCTTGGACAGATTCCTGTGCAAAGACAAGAAACCAATTACTGCATATGTTTTCAATACTACCATATTTCTCATACTATTTCTACTATATTTATATACTATACTGTTACACTATTATTATTTTTTTTAAATGCATAATAGGCGATATAACCAAAATCTTATTTCACGGTATGATAACTTTTATTTCACGATAACGATATGTACCTCGATATAGCTCTTTTTATTTTATTTTTGTTATTAAAATTAAGAAAAAGAAGCAAATTACAAGCACAACAGAACAAATAAATATATGAAATAAACTTTTAATTTATTCAGCTACAGTAGGCTAGGTTTATTTAACATGTAGTAAGAAATATTACAGAAATTGAATAAAGTGTATAAATAAAACACTGCATAGTCTTCACTGTATCAATCAAACATTATTAATTAACATTAATAATGACAGACAGCTGCAGGTAAATAAGGCTGCTGTCCCTTTAAGACCAACTGCACGGATCCAATATACTTAAACACATCCGGTTTTCACCCAACTGTTTTACATTTATTTAACATAATATTCAAATTATTCTATGAATTTTAACACTTTTTAAGGACCCGCTGGGACTTTTTTTCTATTCACACACATTCCTAAATTCATTTTACAGTTTGTACACTTTTATTTTTAGTTGCAAATGAACCTAAAACACTTGCACTGTCCAGCCCTGTGTGTGCAATCCTGTATCCCACAATGCCTTGTGCTTGACCTGACTTTGCATTTCCACTAAATGAACAAATTAACTGTTTTTTTTTAATGTCTTGACTTGATTCTTGTTCTGACTGACTACGTTATACAAAACTATAATAAAAACATAAAACAATCATTTTTATTTCCAAGAAAAAATGCCAAAATTAAATATGATAAATGTAATACTGCAGAATTAAACATGCAACATACTACTGTTTGAAATGATTACCATGTATGTGGTTTCACATACTATAAAAATTTATTAAACCATTAAACGCTATTCAGTGTATATTTCAGTGCAGTATGCAGAAACAGTATGCTAGTATTCCACTGCAAACGCTGTCATTTTAATAAGAGGTACAATTCTGAAGCATGTTAATAAACCAATAAGAGAGCTCAACTGAGAAACGCAACCAATCACAATACTTAGTTCAAGGAAACAATAAAAAGTTGAAATTCAAATACTCAAATTCAAATACTTCACAGAACTCTTGGACTTTTTTGTCTTTGTCTTCCTACATGTGTTTAAAATGAATGTGAGGCTCAATGTCAGTGTGTGTGTCTGTGTGTGTGTGTGTGTGTGTGTGTGTAAACTGTGACACAAAGGCCCGTCTTTCTTTCTTTGTAGCCTTTCTCGTCACTGTCAGATGTTTCTCTGTGTGTTCTATTAACATCAGCTGTAAATACAGAGCGTCTGCTCATCATCACTGCCTCAGGGCAGGTGTGTGTGTGTGTGTGTGTTCAGATTGCACCTTTCCAAAGGGTAAAAAACACATTTTAAAAAACACACACTCACGCACACTTCAGAACAGCACACTAACATATTAATATTAATATTGCACAGTGTTCCCAGTACACATATAACACACACATGTGATGTACCACACAATTGTCACAGTACCTTGACTTGACCTTTCTTTTCCAGTGTGATAAATAACACGGAAGTAATATTAACCATAATTCTTAAAAAAATTAATTAATCTATGAACTAATCAATGAATTTGTGAATAAATCAATCTATTAATTAAAATAAAATTAACATCTATCTATCTATCTATCTATCTAATCACATCTGGATATGTTTTCTCCTGCACAGCATTATATGACTGTTTCTGTTACTGCAACACTGCAATTTTCCTCCCTGAAGATAAATAAAATTTACTCTGTTCCTGTCTTACACACACACACACACACACACACACACACATACAATATTGACTATAATCTTGTCTAATTCGCTCTTCATGCATGCAAGTCCCTATCTGGATCACAGTATCTGAGATCTTATCTGTGTATGTATACATATGCATGCGTGTTTATCAAAAATTGTAAGTGTGCTGTGCATGTGCTAGTGTATGTATATAGATGCAACTGAAGCTGTATCCCTTACAAGAAGTGCCATGGTATTAGCATAAATATATGCCATGGAAAAAACAAGGAAATGCAATGTTTTGTTTAACACAACTATAATTGAAATGTCATTACAGCAGCATTTAACATGGTAAATATGGTATTTAAAGGTGCATATATTAAAGAATCATGGTACTGCCAGTACTTTTTTGTAAAGGATGAAAACATGTTCATTTGTTCATATCATCTGACCAGAGAATGCCGTTTTATCACAGTGAATCTGAGGTTATAAATGCAGTTCATCACATCCAGTAACATGCTGGTATGAGTTTGTGTGTGTGTGTGTGTGTGTGTTTTAGACGGCTGAACCCCCCGCTGCGACTGGGAATTAAAGGGGTTTCCCACTGCTATCTGGAGGGGGTTGATATACAGTCAGCGTGTGTGTATGTGTTTGTGTGTGTGTGTGTGTGTGTGTGTGTGTGAGTTGTTAATCCTATCACTGGAATGGGGGGCGGGGTCGTGGCGCATGATTGGCCGGTGCAAATGTAGGTCACCAACGAGGAACACCATGCTGGCACCTTGTTACCACGGAAACCTGCATTTTCTTCCCAAACTTACACACACAGAAAACACAAATGTTGCCCTTTCTTCCTGTATCCTTGAGCTGTCAGCAGCAACATCACACATGTAATTACTGTGTGTGTGTGTGTATGTGTGTGTGTGTTTACACTATAAAGTACAAGCAGCTGCACCTGTTACACAGATATGACAGATGCAATTCCGGGGTTAAAGTGGGGATTTGGGTGGAAGAATATGGGGGTAGAATTGTTGCTTAATTCCAAATAAATAGATTATGATCCACAAATAAATAGAATGAGATCCACAAATAAATCTTAAAGTTTCACAAACATGAATTAAATTCACAAATAAATAAAATGAGATTTGCAAATAAAAAAACATATTCACAAATATATATTTATGTCACAACCACAACTGTGCCTGGCATTTATTTGTGAATCGCGTCCTGTGCATTTGTAGATAGCTGCTCGCATTTGTGAATCGCATCCTGTGCATTTGCGAATTGTGAAACATTTCTTGCGTCAAGATGTGCTGACAATCCACAAATACGTGGACTCCACCCACCGTCTACAACCCTGAGATCTGATGGTGATCCTGTGGCATAGGTGAGATAAGACATGACCGCTGACCTATCAAGCCACAAACCGGTGTTGAAAAACAGCTTAAAAAGGTCTCCAAGCTTGATCACACTTATCTTTTGACTGGTTTTAAAGAGGTTTTCACCAGCTTGGCAAAACTGAGAGTCCAGATTAAACCAGCAAAATTTAAGGGGGCCTGAATACTTTCCGTACCCACTGTATATATATGTATTCACTAGAAAGCTAAATAAATACATACACACTGAAAACTGAATGGTGTAGCATTTATTTTGGAACCATTTTCACATAATTGCAATAAAATGTCAAGAAACACACTGAAATTTTGAAGTAGAAAAAGACTGAAATAGTATTTTCTATTGTTGATCATTGTTTTTTTTAAGTTTGTAGAAAAGTCATTTTAAAAGTAATTTTTACAGTCTTTAAGCATAAATATATGTTGTCAAATTTGTGTTTTTTTAGATGTACGCCATGCATTTTTTTGTATATGTTTTGGTTACAGCTGCATGATAGAAATATCACTTTCACAGACATATTGACCTCTTATGATCGCTTATGTTCGCAACAGTCATGCTAGCATAATACTCTTCCTAATTCTGCAGTTTAATCAGTATAATAAGCATATTTAAAGGGTTAGTTCACCCAAAAATGAAAATTCTGTCATTAATTACCCTCATGTTGTTTCAAACCCGTAAGACCTTCGTTCATCTTCGGAACACAAATTAAGATATTTTTGATGGAATCTGAAAGCTGTCTGACCCTGCATAGACAGCAATGCAACTGAAATGTTCCCAAATCCATAAACGTAGCAAGGAGATCTGTAAAATAATCCATGTGACATCAGGGGTTCAACCGCAATTATACGAAGCTACGAGAATACTTTTTGTGCGCAAAAGTTTTTGTGTCAGCTGCGTCACACGGATACGCTGTTTCCGTTCAGATCAAATCACAACAACGTAGGAAACAGATCCGTGTGACGCAGCTGACACAGAACAGCATACGCTGTTTACATCCAGTGGATATTCTCCAAAATGGCACCAGGGTGACGCGGAGGAGACGAATTGTTGAATAAAGTCGTTATTTTTTTTCTTTTGCGCACAAAAACTATACTTGTAACTTCGTATAATTGCGGATGTCACATGGATTATTTTACAGATCTCCTTGCTACGTTTCTGGACTTGGGAACATTTCAGTTGCGTTGCTGTCAATGCAGGGTCAGACAGCTCTCAGATTCCATCAAAAATATCTTAATTTGTGTTCCGAAGATGAACGAAGGTCTTACGGGTTTAAAACGACATGAGGGTGAGTAATTAATGACAGAATTTTCATTTTTGAGTGAACTATCCCTTTAAGGATGTAATGTTTTTTATTAGTTATTCTGCAACTGAAAATGACCCATTCCATGATAAAAGCCTGTATACATCATTTAGAAGTCTTCATGTATAACATTTATGCAAACCAAAATATTTAGTGCACATGTATTAATCACAGAGGTTGATGCAACACTCACCTGATCTGTCTTGCATAGTTAAGCTCGATCTCAGACCTTTCCTTCACAAATTTGGTGTATTTTTCCACAAAGTCGATTCCCCACTGTGTGTGCTTTTCCAGGTTATCAAACTGATCCTGAGAGAGAAAGAGAGAGAGAGAGAGATATGTTAAAGCTGGCACAATAACAGTGCAGACTGATGTTTCGACATCCTAAATTAGCTGTTGAAATAAAAATATTTACCACACCAAGGAAAGGTTCTACGTGTCATTCTACTAGGTCAGCAGGAAGTGGACAGGAAAAGCACACCCTGATACTGACATGAAAGCAAGTACTGTCAAAAATAGTGACCTTTTTAAAGGGGTCATATGATGCAATTTAAATTTTTCCAAATCCGCCGGCTGCTCCGTTCTCAAGGCTGCCGGCCTCCACTCACTCAAGGTGTGTGACGCTTTTTCGTTGTGAAAGCGAAACTACTTTGTTTGGTCTTCCAAAAGAGGACACGACTAGAAATCAGTGGTTAAGTTGTATTTACAACACTGTTCCAGAACAGTTTAACCCAAATATTCAGATGTGTGCAGTGCATTTTATGGAGGACTGTTTCCTGATCCTGGTAGAGTAGCCTACAATGCCGGCTGTTCTGACTCACATCCTGTAAGTACGTTTTTTTTATATTTAAAGAATTTGCCTGACAGGGCATCATCACAATATGGTGAGGGGCTTAACTTTTCCGTCACACGCTTAGGTATTCGGCCAATCACAACGCACTGGATAGTTGGCCAATCAGAGCACACCTCGCTTCTCAGAACGATGAGCTTTGTAAAAATCAACGCGTTTCAGAAAGGCGGGGCATAGAGGAGAAACAATAATGTACAGTATGTGGAAAATAATGTGTTTTTTGAACCTTAAACCGCATAAACACATTTCATTACACCAAATACACAAAATAATGTTCTTTTTAGCAGCATCATATGACCCCTTTAACGAATGCATGAATTTTTGTATTTTCACTTAATGTGCTAGAATGATGTTACTAAAGTAATAAGTGCAAACTATACAGTATGAGGTTGAAAAAAAACTGTTTACATGTATCAGTTTTATATCCAATTTTTAATTTGCCAGGTTTTGAAGTCAAAATCTAAACAGATCGGCTCACAAATCATTGTACAAATCATTAAATACATAATTCACAAATTAAAGCTTTGATCTCTACTGCATCAAGTTCAAGATGTTTCTGAAGGTTTCCTATCAGAAAAACACAAGGAACCAGATCTATAAAGTGAACAGTCCAAGTTTTATTAAAAACTTAAATCTGGAAGTGAATACAGGTGATTTTATGTTTCCAGGATACTTAAATACTAAAAAAAATAATAATAATTGTGATCCAACCACTTAAAACACATTCAGAAATGCATGTGCCCACATTAAGTTTGCAGTGCTAGAGTTACTGGCCCTGAAAGTTTTATTAATATCTTGTGTTGTGGTCATCTATTGATGATTGCATACAGGTTTGATGAGGTGTGTGTAGGGTTTTAATTTTCCATTTCCAGATGATTTCCAGAAAAAAGGGCTTTACAACACACAAACACACCACAGACATGAGTCCTATTAGCAGATGCACTCAATTGTCACACCTCAGCTAACACCGATCACACATTTGAGACGTGACGGGCTCAGTTTAAGAGCCTGCTGCATGCTGGGTAAAATATGACAGAAAATACTTAGACTTGTTCATTTAACTGATCCAATATCGGTATCTGACAAGCAAGAAATCCTATATACTGCACCAACAACTTATGAAGCATATGTAATTGAATTGTACAAAAACAACCCCAAAAACGCTATACATAATGAAACACAACAGTAAGTTCTTGCTAATGTCCCTCTAAATTACTCAAATCACATGACTGTGGATAATAAATGTTCCAGATAGAGCCAAAACTTATTTTAAATCAACTGTCATAAAAGAACCTGTTGTAAGTTGTATGAATGTCTTTCTTCTGTTGAACACAATTAGACTTTCTGAAGAATTTAGATAACCAAACAGTTGTTGGTCTCCACAGACTTGCATAGTATTTTTTTCTTTCCAGAAGAAAGAAACTCATCCCTTTAAGTTCTACAAAGATCGAAACCCAAAAATCAAAACACTTACGAACCTATAATGAAATGAAGAACTTTTTAGATTTCTAAAAACCATACAGCAACTCTAAAATCCTAAAATGTCCCCTGATAACAGTACTTGCATTTGCATACTGTGTTCCATGTCTTCTGAAGTAATATGATATGAATATGAGTGAGGAACAGAATGAAATTTTGTAAAAAACTTTTACCATTTTTATGCAAAAAAAAAAAAAGTGTTATTATTAAACACTCCCCAAACAAATTGTATGGACTACTTTAATGATTTCTTTATTTCCTTTTTTTGGTCACTATAAATGATCATTATATGAAAAGAACTGCATCCTACTTTTGTGTCAAAAAAAATAACAGCATTTGGAATGACATCAGGTTGAGTAAACGACGACTGAAATTTCATTTCTTTGCTGAAATCTTTACAGTGCACAATACAATCAGATCATTAACTTTACTTGACACATTAGACAGAATCTACCCTAAGTTCAACACGTAAATGGTATCGTACTGTAGTATCGCTTCGATCACCTTCGTTTGACTCCAGCATCCCCCCATTTTCTCTTCAACCATCTCGAAGTCTGAAGAATTCAGTCAGATAATCCCTCCCTCCATCTGTACGAGCGTTAGACGCACAAGACCATTTCACATTGTCCTTATGAAAGAAGACGCTACTCTTCAATTCCTGTTCGTGCAAACTGTCCGCATGCATTCAGCCAGCAGACAGGATGAACGTTCAAACCTTGTGTGTTTGTGCACACACAGACACAGGATGTACATGTGGGTGATGGTCTAGGTTTCTGCACTCCACATTATAACTTTCAGTCTATTATTTAAAGGTACAGTTCAACGAAAATGAAAATTTGGTCATTAGTTACTCACCATCATGTCGTTCCAAAACAATATGAATTGTTTTAATCTGAACAAACCAAAAGCTATGCAGTAAAAAAGTCCAAACAACGTGCATGCTATGTCTTCTGAAGTAACATGTGCGAGGAATAGACTGAAATTTTGTAAACAATTTAATGCAAAACATTATTAACACAAAACATATGGACTACGTTTATGATATCTTTATTTGTGTTTTTCTGTTTTGCAGTCCCTATAAATGATCAATATATGTAAAGAACCGCATGGAAATCTTTTAAAATTCCTACTTTTGTGTTCCATGGAAAAAATAACAGCATTTAAGTTGGAACGACACAAGGGTGAGTAAACAATGACTGAATTTTAATTTCTGGTGAGGCTAGTAAAACTACCAATGGAAGAATACGGTGCCAAAGTCCCCTGTCAGCATCTGGGTAATTCAAATGACCTAATACGATTAGCCGGCCTCATTTAAACACAGATTGCCTCCTCTTACACAACACAGTCTCTAGTCCACACAAGAAACACTAGAAGAGCAGCAGACACCCAGCAGCTGAAGTTTTAAAGAGGGCAATTTTAAAATCTGCTGTATGTTCGCATACAATCTTGAGGTTGTTATCAGTGAGATGGTGTATTATGTGACAAACGGATGCTTGGCTGTCTGACATTTTCAGCAATGCAAACATGTTTATGAGGCGCAACAAGTGCAAGAGGAATCTAGACTAGCTCTATGAAAGCCAAAGTCCCCGTGTTTGAAACCGCTACCAGAAGTAAAGACGCTTTGTGTCGCTGTTCACAAGGACAGATTTTGCTATTCTCGAGGCGACAAAGTATTAAAAACATCAAAACTTGACGTCACCTTTGAAGGGACGTCCTATATGGAACATTTCTTTACAAAGGGACTAATAAGAATAGTCTGAATGTACTTTTGGCTCAGTTGGTTTAACATTAAAATAAAGGTTAGGGTTGGTATAATCCAATTTACATGTGCAGTTATATATTTAGCAGACACTCGCATCCAAAGTGACTCAAAAATGAGGAACACTACAACAAAAGCGGCTCATCCTAGAAAAATAACCATAAAAAGTAAAAGTATAGTGTTATAAATGAAAAGTTAATACTATTAAAACTCTATATAATACGTTTTTTGGTGCAGTAATGCAACACAAAAGCATTAGCATATTCATTTACCCTCTGAGTCGACAATATTTTAGTCCATGGTTCTTTGAATGATGAAGAGGCCCCCATCTCCACTGTGCCCAAACCAGTTCTAAAATCAAAACCAGGACCAAGACTGCCTGCCCGGTTTAAACCAGCACAATTCTCCGGTCAAAACCAGTCCGTCCGCCAGTATCAATTGCTGATTCCAGTGTTATAATGGTGGATTATAATCCAGATTCTGTCTCTATCCACAGATTAAACCCCCCAAACCAGCATAAAGCAGACTCCACATCTGGAGCTGATCCAATGAGCGTCTGGGCACCAGATTTACAGCAGTTCAGTAGTTCTATTTCTTTATTCAAGCCTGACATTAGCGACGACCAAAGAGCACCAGATAGATCCAGCACAGCTCTCGCAAGCAAGTAATACACTACCTGATGAGGCATTTACATTCATATTTACATCCAGGCATTTAGCAGAACTTTCTATTTAAAGTGGCATACAAATGAGGAACAAAACAACAATAGGCGATTCACAACATAAGCGTTTCGGCGCCTACAATTTAGGTTCTGAAGTTTTTAAGCATTAAAATGTTTTGGTTTGGTTGTGCAAATGTTAAAATCCTAGTTTCTTAATGTAAGTCTTAATCTGTCAATGTGATTGTGTTAAAGTTACATAACAAACATAGTATAATGAAGTCATTTGTAACAATTTAATATTATGGGAACGTTAGCTTGTAATGGTTATTGAATATATAAATACTGTTTAAAAATATAGTAAGTTTACAATTATTACAAATTGTAGTCCATTACAAATTACATAACGGAAATTGTAGTTAGTAACATAATCTGTTGGATTACACATAAGTAATGTGTTCTGAGTACTTTTGGATTACTTTTAGATTACTTTTGATCTAACTCATAAGAAAATATTTTCCATTCTTTATCATCAGCATCAAAAAGTGCATTAAGGTCAACCCATAGGAAAAATGTATTGCTCAGTGGTTGCTTTTCCTAAGCTCAGGAGACTTAGATGAGATGAGATTCTCATATATCTCTCATTTTAGTATCAACAGCATTTCAGATATTACTCCTAAAATTCCTTAGGAGATCAAGACTCCATTATAGGAATATTTTATTGCTCAGTGGTTGCTCTTGCGACTTAGTTGTGATTCTCATGTATTTCTCATTTTAGTCTCAACAGTGTCTCAGATGTTTCTCCTAAAAATCCTAAGAAGAAATAAAAGTAGACACAACTGAGACATGAGAAAGTTCTGAAAGAAAGGAATCCAAAATGACAATGGGAGAGAAACGTGTGAGAAACATGAGAGATCTCTTTATTGTCTTGCTGTAATCTCTTGCAAGACTCCATTATTAAAATGTTTTACTGCTCAGAGGTTGCTTTTTTTATTGCAATGGGGTTTTTCACCTTTAATGGTCAGGACAGTAGGAGTAGAGACAGGAAACAACTGGACAGGTGAGAATTGAACAGAAGCAGGAAAGAACCTTTAGCTGGGATTCAAACCCATGTTGTCTAAGGTGCAGTTGTGCCTTCATATTGATGTGCTGCCCGCAAGGCTATGGTTCTACGCTCAGGATCCTAAGGGGTGATTCTCTTATATGTCTCATTGAGATATCAGCTTTGTCTTAAAACGTCTTCAGTTTTATTTTAGGAGAAACGTTAAACTTTTACTAATATTGTAAATACTAAAACTATCATTTAAATAGCATTAAACATTTCAGAATATCAATATTACTATTACTAATATTACTAGTTTAAATGTTTAAATTTATCTTCAATGTCCAGCATTGCATACACCACATTTTCTAAACACACTAGAAAGGACTTACAAGTGCAAGATATTTAGTATAAGAGCAATACCTTTTTTTAACAAATGTAACACTAGTGCACCAGGGTTTTTTTTGCTTTGTTTAGTATTACAATTTTGTCTTATACAGCCCATTTTTGCATGTCTGTAAATATAGGTTATGGCTTCCTCTGTTAAATCACTGTGCAATAAAACACTGTCTACATAAAACAACTTCAAATATGACAATGCATGTATTGTCTTTGATTGAAATTGTGTAGATAAATGACATTGAAGCTAACCAGAGGGAAGAAAAATAAAATAAAAAAAGAGATCTTTTTACCATTTCAAATATTTCTCCTAGACATAAATGAAGTTACCTTAAGATTGAATGGAAACTTTTGCTTGAGTCTCCTGCGTCTCAAACTTGTCTCCTGAGACAAAAACTCTGAACTCTCTCACAATGGTCTTCTTTAAAGCTTTAGAAGAGATCTCAACAACATCACACACTGTGTTCAGGTATTTCTCCTTAGCTAGACTCTGGATCTCTCACATTTGTCTCTTTTAAAGCTTTAGAAGAGATCTCAACATCATCACACACTGTGTTCAGATTTTTCTCCTACACTAAAGACTCGTGAGCTCTCACATTTGTCTCCTCTAAATTTCAGAAGTGATCACAATAACTTTACAAAGTGTACACCAAGTCAAATGCCTCAATATGAGCTCAAACCTTTCTTCCATATATGTATTAATAATCAAGACTGAGTCATAAGCCATTTATGTGCCTTTCAGCAAAGAATGAAACCCCCAGATTATTTAGCTAAAGAGAAAAATCTGAACACAGTGTGTGATGTTGTTGAGATCTCTTTTAAAGCTTTAAAGTAGACCATTGTGAGATTGTTAGAGTTTTTGTCTCAGGAGACAAGTTTGAGAAGCAGGAGACTCAAGCAAAAATCTCCATTCGATCTTAAAGTAACCTAATTTCTGTCTAGGAGAAATATTTGAGATGTTAAAGAGATCTCACTTTTGATTTTTCTTTCCTATGGGAAGGTTTCCCATACTGGGGTTCGTGAGGTCATGAAAAGCTAATAATTAATTTAATTAAAATGTCAAATTGAACTAATTGTGGTCTTTCCACTTTCTGTGTAATTATAGTCACCTGACTAGTGGCTGGTGTGTGCAGGTCCATAAAACTGGAAGACCTTCCAAAAGCATATAAGCAGTAGGATTTTTTTAGAAAGGGAAAACTGCAATTGTGTAAATAATATGTAATCATGTAATCTACAAAAAGTAACTGTAATATGATTATGAGCACTTTAAAATGTAATACAGTCTAATTTTAAGTACTTAAATTTTTGTAATCTGATTATGTAATCCAGATTACATTTAGTCAGTTACTACCCAACACTGGTTGTATCATCCTAAAAGAATATTAGGAGCAATTATTATGGCAATAAATCTTTCCACTTTTACAAGGACATTCTTAATGTTCCCCTCAAAATACTGGGACTTATTTAAACGCAAATGTGTAAAACTATCCTTATAGTTCATAAATCCATTCCTACATAACCTGTTGCGTCAAATTACAATTAACAATTTAAAAAGAAACAATTTAAGATCACATATGAATGACAATAATACTTCAAATTATTTTCAAAGAAGTTTCATGAATTAGGCCCAATTAGCAAATTTCGGCTCCAACGGACATTCAAACAATGCTGCACCAGGACTGTTTCCTCCAAACACTGTGAGAACATTTATTAAATACTATTAACATGATATGGAATGTTTGTTCATAACATTTTCACAATGTTTACATTGTAACGTTCTCTGTTAGGGGGTAGAGGTGATGGAGTCATTATATCCGCTGTACTCTCTAGAGTGGTGACAGCGAGTTGGCGTGGATTAATGAGGGTCACGAAGGGCCACCAGCTGACCCTGAACAGATTGCAAAGCACCTGCATCCGCTGTGAACTCGTTTACTGGATGGAAACGAGGGATCGAGCGGAGACTGAGCACACATGCATGCTCGGCTGTAGGCGTCTGAGCTGCATGCATGTAAAATTCAAAACTCTGCCAGGTGGTGACTGAGCAACTGGAGGGAAAAATGGAAAGAATGACTCAGAGTGAGAGAGAGAAAGAAAGGAATTTAAAAGACGTCTGATATTTAAAACCCTCCTGGTGACTTTTATCCATAATACAAACAAACACAAGCACACTTTCATGCGTGCACATACCTAAAAGGTTAGTTATTATTTACATACTCATGACTTGGAATATATTGCAGTCATATGGACTACTAAGTGATTACAAGAAGCCAACTGCATAGCAACTACCAAGAAAAAACAGTAATCACCCTTTCTTTCGTGGTCGCTATGCCATTGGTAGGGTGTTCTTGGAGGTTGCCTTGCAGTTCCTAGTAACAACTGCATAGCCACTAGGGCTGCACGATAAATCGCATGCGATATTTAATGCACATCTTGTCAATAAAGCCGGTTCTGTAATCAGCGGTAAATCTCCATCACGTGTGTGCTTTCACATGGAGCAGCATTTACTACACAGAGCCGTTGTTCACTGACAAGCTGCGCAAAACCACGATCATATTTTGCGCATTTTTTGTGCAGCTTGTCTGTGAACAATGGCTCTGTGTAGTAAATGCTGCTCCATTTGAAAGCACGCACGTGATGGAGATTTACCGCTGATTACAGAACCAACTTTACTGACAAGATGCGCATTAAATATCGCATGCGATTTATCGTGCAGCCCTAATAGCCACTACCCAGAAAACCCAGTAAGCGCCTTCGTAGAAACAACCCAGAATGCCCTAGGAACTGCATAGCAACCTCTCAGAATACCCTAACAACCAGAAATGTCTACTAAACACCTATTAATGTCCAAGCAACCACCCAGAACACCCTAGCAACTGCATAGCAACCATACAGGAAGTTGCTTGCGTCTTCTGGGCGCTTACTGGGTTTTCTGGGTAGTGGCTATTCAGTTGCTAAGGTATTCTGGGTGGTTGTCGTGCAGTTCCTACTAGCAACAAACACCCAACAACTGCAAAGCAACCACACAGAATGTCCTAGTAACTGCATAACAACCCATCAGAATGCCCTAACAACTGCATAGCAACCACCCAGAAACTTTGATTACTGGGTTTTTTTTCTGAATGGCTGCTATGCAGTTTTGGGTGGTGGCAAAAATGACTAAAAATGCTGTATTATTCATGCCAGGTCAGTAGCTGGCGATGTCACATTCACATTCCTATAGACTAAACACATAATATGTGTGTGCATGACTTCACCATTTTTACAAATTTGCACTTTTGTAGTTTGATAATGGAGATGACAACAACATCGTTTCCAAAACTTGCAATCTAAAACCCATTTTCAAATGTTTGCCTTTTTAGGCCCCTGAAACGCTGTTGTCATGTAAGTGTACCGCCAAAACACATAAAAACTGTGTCATGTAAACGGCCCCTAAGGTGCACTATTCCTTTAAAAACAGAAATGCACTACTATGATCAATGTGATAATGTCATCATAGATTCTGAATCAAAAATGAGGTCATACTCTAGTCTATATATATGGAAGAAACAACAATTTTTCATAATAATTATTCTTGTGATCATGGCAGAATGCTGTAATTCAGCCTGAAATAAAACACACACAACTGCACAAAATCATGAGCATGGGAATAGCTGTACGACACATATTCCATCATCCAGAAACACATGCACACACGCCACCTCTCTCTCTCTATAAATAGGCACTGTGTGCTCTGATGGGACACCCAGAAATCCTAGAGTTCACTCATCTCTCATGAACTCATTAAATCCAAAGACTCTGAAGAGCAGAGAACAAGTCAGACACTGAGATCCTGTCTGTAAACATAGGAGAGCTGACAACCATCACTATTGCACAAGTATTACACTTAAAGGGGAGGTCTAATGCTATTTCATGCATTCTGACTTATTTACACTGTTAAAGAGTTGGATGCTAAACATAGCCAAAGTTTCAAAAAACGGGTTGGACATATGATAGAGTATTTCTGTGCCAAATACACTTTTTCAGGGTTCGTATAAGTTTCGGAAAGTTTTTTTTATGGCTCTTCATGACGTCATGAAGTGTGGAACTCCTTTAATGGGCACTTCTCCCAGAAGAGAGCGCGCACACATCAACCAGAGCGAGAGCAAGAGCAGCCCATCAACTTGCTTCATTCGGGTTATGGAAGTCTTCGGCAGCGCTGCACAGGACTTGCTCGAGAAGGATTTGCCATTTTGTTTTTAGACCACAAAATTAACAATGTCACCAAAGAAGTGTGTTTTTGGTTGTGAGGGAAAGATAACCTTGTTCAGCTTCCCAAAGAACCCAGCGTTAAGGGAACAATGATGCAGTTTGTTTGTTTGTTCCCGGCATTTCGGTGACGAATGTTTTACCCAGAACACTCTAGTAAGCACCTACCAATACCCAAGCAACTAACCCCACCCTAGCAACTGCATAGCAACTACCATGAAAAACCAGTAATCACCCTTTCTGGGTGGTTGCTATGCAGGTGGTTGCTATGGAAGCCACCCAAAAAGCCCTAGTAACTGCATATCAACCCCTCAGAATGCCCTAGCAACTGCATAGCAATCACCTAGAATGCCCTAGCAACCACATAGGAAACACCCTGATCACTCTAGTAAGCACCTATCAATGCCCAAGCAACCACCCAGAACACCCTAGCAAATACATAGCAACCATCCAGAAAAAAAACAGTAATCAGTTTTGCTATACAGTTGCTAGGTTTGCTATACAGTTGCTAGGGTGTTCTGGGTGACTGCTAATGCTATGCAGCTCCTAAAATCTAGCATCTGCATAGCAACCACCCAAAATGCCCTAGCAACTGCATAGCAACCCTTAGAATGCCCTAGCAACTGCATCCAGAAAAAAAACACAGTAATCAATCACAACCTAACCTAACAACCACCCAGAACACCCACTTATCAATGCCCTAGAAACCATTTACAGAAAATACTGAAATTAAAGTGACAAAAAGATTCTTAATGCTTTTCACACTGTTTTGAGTAGACTTTATGTGAATTTAATTTGGTTTTACAGTAGAAACTATTACTGTAGTAAGGTATTCTGGTGGAAACTGTACATTTTTGTAAGAGATTTTCTGACATTTCTGAAATCAGTAAATGTGTTTTTAATTTAGCTTCCTGCTATGAACTCAACAAACTCTCAACATCCACACAACATGATTCAGTCTCCATCATTGTGAAATCTGGCCTTAATTTAGCCAGAGAGACCAGCTTTATCAGGCTTCTGCTTTGGTACTTTGGGACGGGCCAATTAACCGCTACACTAATGAAGAACTCCACTCATTTCCACAAATAACATAGAGAGAGAGAGAGAGAGAAGAAATGCTAAATATATCACTGATGAGACTAAACTAAACAAGAATGCAAACCTTACACATCTGGAGCTGAAATTATAAGCCCAAACTACAGACCTCAGATCAGTCTGCTGCTTTGTCTCAGGTGCAATATGGGTAATAAGAACAGGGTCATCTGATCCCAAGTCAGTATTTCTTCTAAAATTGGCCAAACATGCACAAGACCATTGCAGACAAAGTTTATTACATTTACATTTTTTTATTTATTTAATTATTTTGGAGAATAAAATGTCGTAGTGGTCTGTGTGGTGTCACTTTGAAATGAGTAAATAGGCCAACACTTTTTGTATAAATAGTGAGGGGCACATGATGGTCACTTCTAGGAAGTAAAAAATAATAATAATAATAATAATGGACATTTCAAGAAAGTTATAGATAAATAAATAAATAGTGAAGAATACCTATACCTCTAGAAAGTTAAAAAAATAAATAAATACATATGATGCTAATTTCTACGAAATAAAATAAATAGTACAGGGTACATATAATATGATAATTTAGGAAGTTAAAATAAAATAATAAAATGGAAGTCAACCATTTTCTGCTCATTAGGAAACAGGAAATGTAGGTCTATGTGAGTTTTCAGTTCGTTCACCAAAATGATTCGTTCAGATTCGTTCACTGATTCGTTCAGTGACCCTTTCTTCATATTACATAAATACGCCAACAGGTGGCGAAAAAGTCTTATGTGTTATGTCTTAAAGGGGTCATATGACACGATTTCAATTGTTCCTTTCTCTTTGGAGTGTTACAAGCTCTTGGTGCATAAAGAAGATCTGTAAAGTTGCAAAGACTAAAGTCTCAAAACCAAAGAGATATTCTTTATAAAAGTTAAGAGTTAACCACACCTACCTAAAACGGCTCATTCTAACACGCCCCCACATACCTACGTCACGATCTGGGAAGATTTGTATAACGCCGCCCAAATGTTCACACAAAGAAAGAAGGTGTAACTTTTATTCTCACTGTAGTATTGTTGACGCTGCAGCCATGTCCTGAAGACGCTGTGTGCTTCGTTGTGAAAGCGAAACTACTTTGTTTGGTCTTCCAAAAGAGGACGATATCCGCTTCGTCATGCCTAGAGCTGATCCGTGCTGGTCGCTTAGGGAATACATCAACTTTCACCGTGGACAAAGCGGAGTCCAGCCCGCCTCAGCTCACTCTATCCTGGCCTTAGCGCACGCTAAGCCGGGGCTTCCCCTCACGCTAGGCCGCTGTGTTTTTCGTTGCCACTGATGATTCATCATCATAACATTTCCGTCTCACGCTTGAGGTATTCGGCCAATCACAACGCATTGGATAGCTGGCCAATCACAGCACACCTTGCTCTTCAGAACGATGAGCTTTGTAAAAATCGATGCGTTTCAAAAAGGCGGGGCATAGAGGAGAAACAATAATGTACAGTATGTGGAAAATAATGTGTTTTTTGAACTTTAAACCGCATAAACACATTTCATTACACCAAATACACAAAATAATGCTCTTTTTAGCAGCATCATATGACCCCTTTAAGTCAACAAACGTATTAACTTGTTACAAAAAACTGATTTGGCTTTATTAAAATGTGTGCATAATCTACTCATTAAATAAATAAAGTCTAAATAAGTTGTTCAGATGACCAAAGCACAAGGTTTTACATTTTTACATAAACATCTTATTTGTTTGGTCAGACATTTACACATTCATAAATCGGGGATTAAACGTGGCGTTATGTTCTGTATGCTAAATATGAATATATAAACAAGCGTATGTGCACAGTACCTATAACTGCACTTTGCATCCGCCTTCTGCTGATTGCTGATCGAGATTGACATGCTAGATATGCACCAGTTCATTCAACTCGTTCACGAACGAGAAGATCTCTCGATCTCGTTCAGACTCAAATGAAACTCGTTCAGTGAAGGGCGTATTCGTTCACTACATTCAACTAATCACATGCTCCGTCACATCTCATACTCGAAGGCTATTGGCTCGAGATTTAGTCATTCTTTGACAGGATGAAACAGTTCAGAGCTACCCGGTTCAACAAGCTGCGCATGCGCTGCTAATAGTGCCGCGCTGCTATGGAGGGAGGAATTTCAGTGAACGAGAAATATGAGTCAATGGATTACGTGAACGAGAACGATTCGTTCACCTAAAAGATTCGTTCAAAAAGAACGATTTGTTCACGAACGTAACATCACTAAGCAGTAGAGAGTTACTTGTGTACCCTCTGTACTGTCAATCAACCAAAAAATGTCTAAAAGTCTTTGTTGTGAGCTTTTTATTTAATTACCAACTAAAGGAAAGTTCCCAAAACTCCAAACACACTCACACATCAAGGGTTCTGTTTCTGTTCATCAGTTGACACCATGAAACCGAAAAACACCATGAAACACCATCAACATGAAATTCCCCCCCAAAAAAACACTCATATACAAAGTCTGAGTCACACAAGTAAACAAATAACTGTAAAAACTGATTGGAGGGAACAGAAAGTGAACAGCATCATACACATTATCAAAGGCTGGTTCACAACATTAATCTAACCATACCAACATGGTTAACATGGTTTTCGTTTTTGCATGCAACAAACCAAAAAGTCCAATTAGGCTTGACAGTTTCAGCACACACACGTTTACATGCAACCGAATAATCTGTTTGATGGCTCAATCAGAATGAAAAGCTGAATGTAAACACCTCAATCCATCCTATTGAGCTTGATCCAAATTAAATTTTGATTGTATTGGAAGGGCTGGTCAATAGGAACCCAACTATTTGTGAAAATCAACTATTTTCTCATTCGGATTGAAAAATATGTTCTGCACTTATGTTTACATACAATTTACTTCATGAACGTATGCATGTTTACTTCCGTCTTACAAACTGTTCATTGTGAATAAATTGCTATGCGGTGTATAGCATGTTGCCATGCAGTCGCTAGGATGAAATCGTTGATAGTGCGTTGCTATGCGGTTGCTGGGGTGATCTGAATGTTGATAGTGCATTGCTATATGATTTCTGGGGTGATTAAGGGGTTGATAGTGCGTTGCTATGCGGTTGCTGGGATGATTAAGGGGTTGATAGTGCGTTGCTATGCGGTTGCTGGGGTAATCTGAGTGGTTGATGATGTGTTGCTATATGGTTGCTGGAATGATCTAAGTGGTTAATTGTCAGTAATTAGTAGCTGAATATGTACTAAATATTTACTAAAAAAAACACTTCTGACAGCTGTTTTTAGATCATTTTCATCGTTAGATCATCGTTTTTAGGTCATCAAATGCAAAAATGACAGTGTTATACTCACAGTGAAGTCATCGCACATAAGTTTTGCTCGAAATACAAGAACTGCACGTGTAAACAAATATGTGAATCGGATTTCAAAAATAGGATTCATTCATATAAGCAGAACATTCAGAATCTGAAATTGGAATTGGAAAATTAGTGCTTGTAAACAGCTATTGTGCATTATGAGTGTGCTTGGTAGGGTTTTCAATCGTCATGAGATGTTTTGAAGTTATGCTAATTGTAGAAAATAGAAGCGTCTCTCTCTTCGTTCAATAGCCTCTGTTCATTGTGGCTGGCACTTGTAGGCGGTTTGCATTCAGAGAGAAATATTTGTGTGAGATGTTGAGCAATTTGTGTGTTTCTATGTGTGTTTGTGTTTGTGTGTGAGATTGTGTGTGTTTGTGCGAAAGCCAGTCCATTGGTCTTTCACACAGGGTCTTTGTGCTTGAAAAAAAGGCAGAACAGAGCTACTGTAACCTCTTGGTCATGATACACAGAAGGGTCACACACACTTGGATGGTCCTATCACCAACATTTGTCTTTGTGACATGAAAACATCCAACATGAACTTAAACGTCTTCTCTACACACAGTAGGGCATCATAACAAGTACACTGCTCTGAAATAGCCCATCGATTTAAAACGCCCAAGAGAACATCACCACAACCGCTCCATAAACACTGCTAGAATCATAAGTCTCAAATGCTAACATAAAAATCCCTTTCCACTACTGAGAGAAGGTCTCAGATGTTCATAAATGCACACAAATGCACAAAAAACGGGGGGCTTTTAGACTTCTAAAGCTACCACTTGTTGCCAAGTAGTTCTGAGCAGTTGCAATGGGTATTCTGAGTGTTGCTATGAGGTTGCTAGGGGCGGGCAATATGAATAGTGGATATTGCACTACTGGGGTGATCTGAGTGCTTGATAGCGCGTTGCTATGCGGTTGCTGGGGTGATCTGAGTGCTTGATAGCGCGTTGCTATGCGGTTGCTGGGGTGATCTGAGTGCTTGATAGTGTGTTGCTATGCAGTTGCTGTAAGACAGTGATTTTAGTATGTTACTATATGGTTGCTAGAGTGTTTCTCTGCTGTGCTTTTTGGTTGCTAGGGTTTCTCTAACTGTATTCAGAGAGATAGAGAGAGAACAGCATGAAAGTGATTTGCATTTTTACGCATTTCCTGATGCAGAAGCTTCAGTTCTCAAAAACAGTAAATGAAGTGGTTTTGGGTGGAGTACCATCTGTCTGTCACATTCAAAGTCCCACCCACAAGTGACAGCTGGAATTTGAGTCACTTTGACTGGAAGGATGACACACACATACTCTCATGTTCATTCTGTGTGATCTCAGCAACACAAACTCACTTTCTAGCTTTGCTAATGTGTGCTGGAAACTCAAGAGTCCAAGCTGACACAAGACAAACCACCCTGGTAACTAGCCTCCAAGAACAGTGATGAAGTTCACTAAGATCACAATTCATCCACACCGATCTATCAGAATCAAATTCACTGATTAATAATTAATTAGTCATTGTCAATTAATCCTTCATTGAAGCTTATGTGTCAATTTTGGTACTAGAAAAACCTACACAAACCAGTGAAACCTTTCCATTAGCTAATATCATAGAGTTACAAACTTATGTGACTTTAAAGGTGACATATTATGCCCCTTTTTACAATATGTAATTTAAGTCTCAGGAGTCCCCAGAATGTAACTGTGAAGTTTTAGCTCAAAATACCCCACAGATCATTTATTCTATCATTTTGAAAATGCCTATTATGGGCCCTATCATACACCCAGAGCAATGCGGCACAAGGCGCGGCGCAAGTGTTTTTGCTAGTTTCAGCCCCACACAGTTCTCCTTTTCCCGTCCTGCGCCTTGTTGTTTAAATAGCAAATGCATTCGTGCCCATTTGTGCGCTCATGGGCGTGCTGGTCTAAAAAAGAGGTGTGTTCAGGCCAAGCGGCAACCTCCCGCTCTCTCTCGTGAAGCCAACACGGAAGTGACTTAAACTGTAATTCATCAACTGGCCGCTAGAGGCTGGCTGCAAAAGGGAATCAATCCCATAGACTCCCCATGTTAAAATGCCCAAATTTACAGCAGAAAAAAACATGTTTACATCCTGGTTCAAAAAATGATTTTGGTCTATATAGCTAATTTTGCCCTTCATGACAACTGTGAGGGGGGTGAATTTTTTTATAACTCATCCGTTTAAATTATATGAAGCCTTAAAGTTCTGCATAATTAAGGGCGTGGCTTGAGTGACAGGTGGATTGTCGCTGCTGTCACCACCGTCGAGCTAGGTGGGCGTGGCTTCAGCAACCTGCTCCCGCCTCTTTGCCCATTTTCGATTAAGTGTTGCTATGAGGTTGCTAGGGGCGGGCAATATGAATAGTGGATATTGCACTACTGGGGTGATCTGAGTGCTTGATAGCGCGTTGCTATGCGGTTGCTGGGGTGATCTGAGTGCTTGATAGTGTGTTGCTATGCAGTTGCTGTAAGACAGTGATTTTAGTATGTTACTATATGGTTGCTAGAGTGTTTCTCTGCTGTGCTTTTTGGTTGCTAGGGTTTCTCTAACTGTATTCAGAGAGATAGAGAGAGAACAGCATGAAAGTGATTTGCATTTTTACGCATTTCCTGATGCAGAAGCTTCAGTTCTCAAAAACAGTAAATGAAGTGGTTTTGGGTGGAGTACCATCTGTCTGTCACATTCAAAGTCCCACCCACAAGTGACAGCTGGAATTTGAGTCACTTTGACTGGAAGGATGACACACACATACTCTCATGTTCATTCTGTGTGATCTCAGCAACACAAACTCACTTTCTAGCTTTGCTAATGTGTGCTGGAAACTCAAGAGTCCAAGCTGACACAAGACAAACCACCCTGGTAACTAGCCTCCAAGAACAGTGATGAAGTTCACTAAGATCACAATTCATCCACACCGATCTATCAGAATCAAATTCACTGATTAATAATTAATTAGTCATTGTCAATTAATCCTTCATTGAAGCTTATGTGTCAATTTTGGTACTAGAAAAACCTACACAAACCAGTGAAACCTTTCCATTAGCTAATATCATAGAGTTACAAACTTATGTGACTTTAAAGGTGACATATTATGCCCCTTTTTACAATATGTAATTTAAGTCTCAGGAGTCCCCAGAATGTAACTGTGAAGTTTTAGCTCAAAATACCCCACAGATCATTTATTCTATCATTTTGAAAATGCCTATTATGGGCCCTATCATACACCCAGAGCAATGCGGCACAAGGCGCGGCGCAAGTGTTTTTGCTAGTTTCAGCCCCACACAGTTCTCCTTTTCCCGTCCTGCGCCTTGTTGTTTAAATAGCAAATGCATTCGTGCCCATTTGTGCGCTCATGGGCGTGCTGGTCTAAAAAAGAGGTGTGTTCAGGCCAAGCGGCAACCTCCCGCTCTCTCTCGTGAAGCCAACACGGAAGTGACTTAAACTGTAATTCATCAACTGGCCGCTAGAGGCTGGCTGCAAAAGGGAATCAATCCCATAGACTCCCCATGTTAAAATGCCCAAATTTACAGCAGAAAAAAACATGTTTACATCCTGGTTCAAAAAATGATTTTGGTCTATATAGCTAATTTTGCCCTTCATGACAACTGTGAGGGGGGTGAATTTTTTTATAACTCATCCGTTTAAATTATATGAAGCCTTAAAGTTCTGCATAATTAAGGGCGTGGCTTGAGTGACAGGTGGATTGTCGCTGCTGTCACCACCGTCGAGCTAGGTGGGCGTGGCTTCAGCAACCTGCTCCCGCCTCTTTGCCCATTTTCGATTATCCGGGAGTGACGCGCGGTGAAGCGCTGCCAAGATGGCGACGGCCGGCTCCGCCCACTTTTGCTGTTCGGAAATCTACGGGTGACGTCACGGACACTACGTCCATGTTTTTATACAGTCTATGGTTCAGGTGCATTGTTGGCGCGTTGCTATTTTGAGGAACTGAAAATAGACTGCGCCACTGACCAACTCAAACCTAGTCTAAAGTTTGGTGCAATATTTTTTCTTTGTTATTTATAGAGCGCAGTTAGTAATATGCGCCTATAGGCGGATGGCGCGTACACTTTGCTTATTACACACACAGGGACGCGCAGCTGCACAAAAACATTTTTAAAAATGAAAAATTACATTCCGCCATGTAAATAGTGAACCTGCCATGGCGCAAGCGCAACTGGCTTTTGAAGGGGATGGGAGATGAGACTCTGATTGGTTTATTGCACGTTACACCCAAAAAACACCCATTACTCATTAAGAGAATAGGGACAACCCATTTAGACCATGCGCCTGGGCACGCCGACTTTTTTCCCATCGTTAAACTAACAAAAGTGGATTCGGACACGCCCTGAGTGCACCAGCGCCGTGCACTTTAGACCATGCGCTTAGATCGTTAAAGTTTTATTGTATCCTCATAATAACTCAATATGAATCAATTTTATTTAAAGACACAAAATATTTTTCTTAAGCTTAAAATTAATAGGAAATCAAAAAGTATGAGGAATTTAATTCTTAAAACTGTTTCATGAATCCACTCCCAGGACTCCGACATAAACCCGACTGGACTTTACTGCACAGCTACTTACCAAATAAATAATACTAATTCAATATTTGATTTCAAAATGGTGGAGTGATATGATAGACATAACACTAAGAAATCAGTATCCTAGGACAATGATTAATAATATAGTTTTGAAGCCAACATACAAAATATTTTAACACAGAATGCCACATTTGACCTATCAGAATCAACTATTCCAAAGAGTCATTTAATTGTAAACTATAGTAATTGTATGTCCAGTCTAGTCGTTGAGGGATGCAGTCCCTATGACTACTCACACTACTGAGCATCTTCATCTCCAGTAGCTTCTGCAGGTACTCCTGCAACGGGGTCGGAGAGTCCGGTTCCTCCAGGAACCAGCGGAGCGAACCCACCGACCGCCGTCTGTTTAAGAAATCATACAGCTCTTCATGCATCATCATGAGCGTAACACACAAAAACAGTGCAGCCTGAGAAAATATTATGAGAAACTAAAAAATAGCTACAATTACACGGACAGATCAACAAATAGTCTAAAGAGTTGAGATGAAGGGAAAGAAATGAGTTTCAACTATAAGCCACTGTGGAATGTGGCCGATTACCCATCATGCACTGGGAGATTAACTTTGCTTGATGCCGTTTTTGTTATTAAGCTGATTACCAGCTATAATTCGGCTCAAAGAAACACGCAAACATTGTGAAATTGCATCAACAATGCACTTTCATTCCCACACACCTCCAAAAACCCAATCCCCAGACCGATTTGTGCTACTCAAACACACTTCACTCATTGTTGAAATTCCAGCTTTTATCCATTTTGTATTCCAGCCTAATGATACTTTTTATTACGTTACATAAGACAAGTTCCGACTTCATCTCTGAGTATCTTAAAACTTAGATTTTCACAGGTAATGAAACTCAGAAATGAAACTATGAAGATGTTGTGGGTCATGGCGTGATATTACACACTGCCGGTCAAAAGTTTAGAATAATAAAAAATGTTGAAGTCTCTTCTGCTCACCAAGGCTGCATTTATTTCATCAAACAGTAATATTGTGAAATATTATTACAATTTTAAAAAAGTGTTTTCTATTTGAATATATTTTAAAATGTAATTTATTCCTGTGATGCAAAACTGAATTTTCAGCATCATATTAACCACAGCTGTTTTCAACATTGATAATAATCAGAAATGTTTCTTGAGCAGTAAATCAGCATACTAGAATGATTTCTGAAGGATCATGTGACACTGAAGACTGGAGTTCAACTTTGCATCACAGGAATTAATTGCATTTTAAAATACATTCAAACAGAAAACTGTTTAAATTGTTAAATTGTAATAATATTTCACACTATTACTTTTTCCTTGCCTTGGTGAGCATGAAAACTCAATAGCTTAATATGTCAATGAAATATACACAGACTCTTCCTGTCTAAGCGGGCAGTTCTTGGCCAGAAAAAGCTTCAAATTGGCTTCAAACTTTGACAGTGAAAAGTCTGGCTTGGCAGGACTAGAAGTGACCAGACTTTATGGATTTGGTCTGTCGGCATGCAGATAGCTGGTATCTGTCCTGTCGTCTTCTGGCTTGCCTCTGAAAATACATCTGTATTGAAGGTTGCCCAGCCTTCAGAAAATACAAACAGATAGACAGCTGTTGGAGCATAGTGCACATTTATGTGTGTTTCTTTAACAGTATCACGCTCAGGGAAAACACAGCATGCTTGAATGTGTGTGTGCGAGTGTGTTTAATAGTGACAGAGAAAGTATACCGGGTATGTGAGGTATGTGTGCCAGCAGAAATCTGATACACACTCACCCACACACGTGCTCCATGTGCCAAATACACAGGCACTTTAAAACTTCCTACATGTGTTCTGAACTATTAAAAGGTGAAGAACTTCAATTCAAGGTTTGAAACTCATTTTACTTCCATAATGTGACAGAATTCCAAGTCAAACAGGATATTCAATGAGAATTCCTTTGAGAATTGATTGGATGGATCTCTGTATGAAAAGGCAGTTTGGGGGGAGGGGCTAAAACATAAGGGGGCTCGATGATGTCAGCGGAAAAGCAAAGTCGTTTCAGTGGCGGAGAAAATTAGTAATGTAAGATTCTGAAGACAAACCAGTGTTATTATTGTTAGCGAGAACTAAACCTAAATTTAAAAAAAAAAATGATTATCTGAAATAAAAATAAAACAACTAAACTAACTAAAACTCCCAAACTAAACAAAACTGAAATAAAAATGGCCACAATTTATTATACATTTAGAAAGTTAGTATATAAAACTTGAAACCTTTACTTTTCACTTTAGTCAATCACTTTAATCAAGTTAGTGTTAAATGTTAAATAAACATTTTCAAATGATACCATTCAGTGTTTTAACTAAAATACTAAAACCAAACTAAAAATTACATTGAAACTAAAATCTCACCAAAAAATTAAATAAAATGATATAAAATTAGAAGGAATTCTAAACTAAATTAAAAAGACAAATGTAAAATAATATATAAAAGTAATTAAATTCTA
>NW_015505240.1:3657559-3670069 GCF_001515645.1 Sinocyclocheilus grahami
TTATATTAAATTACATATAATTCTATATATATATATATATATATAATATACTTACATACACATACACACACACATATCTAATTAATTAGCTATATATATATATATATATATATATATATATATATATAGCTAATTAATTAGATTTCAAACATATAATAGTCTTGATATAAATGTTGTTTCTTTGGACATCAAGTCAATTAAACAGTTTAAATTCACACACACAGATCCTGTGGCTGTAATTGCACCCTGCCATGACAAACTGACAAATGTTATTGATCATTCACATTCAGTCGATACACACACACACACACACACACACACACACACACACACACACACACATCCACACTCTATCTGTCTTCATATATAGGTAGCTTATGTTCAAAGTGTGATGTGAGAAGAGAAGCCTTCTCAGGTTTATTGCCTCTCCATCCTGAAACACACACACACACTGTCACACACACAAAACACATGCATTTGATAGCGACAGCCATAGGCTGCAGTTTGGGCAGGAATGCTACGAGATCAAAGGTTGGATGGTAATCCAAGGATTCAACTTGCAGACCTGAAGAAGTGAGAGTGAATTACTACATTTAGATGCAAACACACACACTCAGATTATCACAAGCACTTAGATACAGAAGAAGAGAAGTCAACTCCTCTTCCGCTCAGGGTATAGATAGCTAGTAATCAGATTTAAAAACAAGTATACATTAAGAGAACAGCAATAAATCCTTATTAATGCTGAATGGAAGATGTGACTGTAAAATCACCAAATCACTCAGACCAGAGGGCGCTGTTTACATCCTACTGAACGAAATCTGTGTTGATAATGCAGTGAGTGCAACTTTCACTGAAGACTGGAGTAATGATGCTGAAAATTCAGCTTTGGTTCGCAGTAATAAATTATATTTTAAAATATATTCAAATAGAAAACAGTTATTTTAAATTATAATAAATATTACTGTTTTTACATTATTTTTGATCTAATTAATATAAGAGAGACTTTCAAAAACATTTACAAAATCTTACCCACCTCAAACTTAAATGGTAAAACGCAAGCCAAATACTACAATCTCACTTTTATACAGAGGTTGTTTACTTCCTCAGAGATTTGTCTAAAGAACTAAAGTACTAATGATTTAGAATGACAAAAATGAAAAGAGAAAATAAAAGGAAAAGGGATACGGCAGACAGAAGGAAGAAAGTCATGTAGGGTGAGGTAATCTATTGCTCAGCTGCTTTTAGTGAAGGGGAATTTAATGGTTTTTCACTGTGTAGAAATCACAGAGCCAAATCAATAAAGCTCCATCCACCACTCCACCTGCAGCTCACATCGCACACCACAATCACATCTGGCTACTCGCTCATCAAATAACCAACATCTGGCAACCCTATGAACCCCACACGCACCGCAGCTGTGAAACTTAAAAAGATTTACCATGGTAACCATTGTTGCCGCCAAAATAACCGAAAGCTTAACTAGTGTTACTACTGTAAAATTCAAAGGAATTTAGATGGGAATGTTAGAAGCTTTAAGCATCTTTGTCATTTTATTTATTTTCTCAATAACAGTGACTCACCACAGTTTTAACTGGCAGGAACTACGGCTGGCAATGGTAAGTTTTATGGTCGGCCACCACTTTCTCTCTCACTTTTAGACAGTTTGCCTGTAAATCTACTTCAGATTAAGACCGAAAGCCCATAAACCGCTTGTCTTCTAGTTCTTTCTGTGCCTAATGAACTGAATTGGGCACTTGAAACTGCTTCCTGTTTCTGCCTCCCATTTCCTCTCCCACAACGACAGAAAAAACACAATCTCTGCCTTGCATTTGACCACAAAATTAAAGTTACATCACTAAGAATCATTCTAAATATTCAAATAAGTTAAAACTTATAAAGAAGTACCATAGTATTGCCATATTTGTCACATTGCACAGTAAATGTTTTAAATACCATATTTTGTGTCAGTTAAGTATGACTAAAATCGGTACTAGCACTGTTTTTATTGGCAGTGCCAAAACAGCATGGTTGCCATGGCCATAAGCGGCGCCTGGTTTGAGTGATGCCATGGCATGGCATGGTTTCCACGGTTAATAGACCACTAAGTGATTGGATGAGAGCAGGACAGGATGGAATGTCAGGTTCTGAAAGAGGAAGTCATTGAGTCCATAACAAGGACAAACATGGAACTGAGAAATGAGAAGTTTTTTTCTAAAAAAGGGTCAAATGTACACGTGCATGCATGTCACACTTTGGTTTTTTATTAGTGCACTGGCAACCCTTACAAAAGAATAACTAATAAAATACTTACAATTTCTGCAGCATGTCAAGTGTGCACCAGGGTTATTATATATCTATATAAATATATATATATATATATATATATATATATATATATTTTCTAAAAAAGTGTCAAATGTACACGTGCATGCATGTCACACTTTGGTTTTTTATTAGTGCACTGGCAACCCTTACAAAAGAATAACTAATAAAATACTTACTATTTCTGCAGCATGTCAAGTGTGCACCAGGGTTATTATATATATATATAAATATATATATATATATATATATATATATGTGTATGTGTGTGTGATTTATTTTATTTCAGGTAGTTGCCAAGGCAATATTTCTATCATAAATAAATATATAATATTGATTACATTTATTACATAATTAATATATTTAAATATATTTAATATATTTATTTTAGTTTACCTTGATGTACTAAAATAATAATAAAAAAAAAATTTTAATTAATAAAAGCTACATGGAAATGTTTTTAAACAAAAAAACAAAAACAAAAACAAAAAAAACAGAAAGCTCCCATTTTGCTCACAACCAAAGTCTATTTTAATTCTTGAAGCCAAGCTCAAGGACGAAAGTGACTGACATTATGATAAACCAATCAGAGGCAGCTTGGGAATAGAATGTGGGTTCACAGCCAAACAGAGGAACTGACTGCTTTATCAGAGTTTCTCAGCTCACAGATGAGAAGACGAGCTCAATCATTGCCAATAAAACAAACTCTCAACAGCAGATCTTACAAAAACTCTGGCAGTACAATGGTACGTTGAGATATACCATGGTACTGAATGCTTACCATATTCATATACATTGTATTTACATGAAAGATTCAGTAAAAAATTGTGAAATATTATTACAATTTAAAGTAACTGTTTGCTATTTGAATATATTTTTAAATGTAATTAATTCCTGTGATGCAAAGCTGAATTTTCAGCATCATTACTCCAGTCTTCAGTGTCACATGATCCTTCAGATATCATTCTAATATGCTGGGCATTTATTTGAAATAGAAACTGTAACATTATAAACGTCTTTACTGTCACTTGTGATCAATTTAATGCATTTCTGAATAAAATGCATTAATTCCTTTCAAAAACAAAAATCTTGCTGACCCCACACTTTTGAACAGTAGTGTATACAGTTATACCATGGTGGTACCACTGTACGTTTTGTGAGTGAAACAACTCGGATTATAGATTTGCATGCTAATCTCAGACATTTGTGAGTTCAAGATACTTTCGAAACAGCGATGCACATTTTCTCACCTTTGCATATATTAGGAGCAGCGCTCGCACCGCACACAAATATTTATTTGTCAACCTCAATGGTCGCTAGGCAACAGTGAAGGAAAACCCAAAATTATTTTGAGTGCTCCAAACACATCACTGATAATGGAGCTTAAAAAATCTGTTATGCAAATGCAATATGCACATTGCACACGCACTCACACACACACACACGAAAAGATCAAGTCCTATGAGACATTCTGGTGGCTGAGTACAAGACTATTTTTACAGAATAAGTAAACATTTATTGCCGTAGATCTCAACAGAGCATTAAAGGAATAATTTATGAACAAATCATTCAGTAGTGAATCAACTGATTCATTGAAATGATTTAATTCAAAAGAATGATTCATTTACAAATCAAATATGGCTTCTTCTCTGAGAAATTTTCCTGAATTTGCCATAGAGAGCTAGAGATATATTTAATAACAATTATAAATAACACTAAGGACTTTATTTTGTGCACAAAATCCAACTGGAAAACAGAAATTACAACATACCATCATGCATTTGGCTGTAAAACATGTTATCTACAGGAGTCACACTGTCGAGCTTTTATTAGAGGTCTTCTGAATGCATGCGGCACTCAGTCACAAATTACGGAAATTTGTCTCATCTGTAATTTTAAACACACATTTGTGAGGTGCCACTGTACAGGTAATTTCCACAGGTAAACATCCTCTGAAACACACACTCACGTTTAAGGAAGTCAGGAGTCTAAAATGTCCTGACAAAAAGTCCCACAAACAAATTTGTTGACAAGCAAGTCTAATCTTGGGCTAAATGTCATCATGCTAGACAAAACAGCATTAATAGTTGAGCAGTAGATGGAATATCTGCAGTATTCAACAGCTGAAACGCACATTTAAAGGGACAGTTCCCCCCAAAATTTTTATTAATCTCAGTCTTCATTTACTTACTTTCATGTTTTTTAAAACCTATATGATGTTAGTTTCTTACATAGAACACAGAAGTTGTTGATGCAAATCTTTTTAATATAATGTAAGTGGATGGGGACTGGTACTGTTGAGCTCCTAAAAGGAATAAAAAAGCAAGATAAAAGTATCCTAACAATTATACATACAATTCAAATGTGTCATTTTATGTTTTCTGAACCCATCAAACATCAATGATAATAATCATTTAAAAACACAGTATTTATTGATGTTTCACTTCACTGACATCAAATCTAATTTGATTTACCTTAATACATTATATTTGAACATAATCTCACATGAGAATTCCAGCAAATAATGCCTTTGATTTCTGTCGGTGTCACAAGATATATATACACATTTGAGTCATATGGAGTATTTTTATGATAGCTTTATTGTGCGCTTTTGTCATTTTCGGAGTCCAACAGTCCCAGTCCCCATCACTTTTATTGTATCAGTGTTTTGTTAACTAAAACTAAAACTATTAACTAAAACTAAAACTAATAATTGAAATAAAGCTGAAATAAAATATAAATATTAGATGAAAAACTTATCATAACTATTTTTTTTTAAATAAACTATTAGAAACATTGCCTTGGCAACTAACTGAAATAAAATACCTAAAACTTAAATAATTTATTTGTATTTCAGTTTTTGTAATTTTAGTAAAAAAAATATTTTTTGTTATTTTAATTCAATACAAAAACACAAAATAAAAATGACAAAAGAACATATATTTACTAAAACTTAATCTAAAATGAAAATGAAAACTGATAACATAAAAATATGTATAAATAAATACTATAGTAAATACTAAAATAACAATGCATTGTATTAAAAACTGATGCAAGAACATTCTTCAAAACATACCCTTTTGTGTTTCACTAAATAAAAAAAGCACATGATTTTCAAATGACATGAGCAAATGGCTGTTTAGAATTAAAATTTTTGGATAAAAAATCCCTTTAAATCTCTAAAGGTCTCAGCTTTTATATACACATGATGAAACATCACCACAGCGTGTGTGTGTTTCTCAGATCAGGTGACCTACTTCAGGTGCACACTTCCCTCGTGAACACTTCCCTCGTGAACACACTTCTTCTAGCACAGCTCAGCAATGCATTATGGGAATGTGTCTAATTATTTCCCACTTTTGCCTTGTAATTTTCTCCTGTTCTGATTTTAAAACACACACTCTGTTTTTAAGTTGTCTATGCGTGACCTCAGACCCATGCTCACACACAAGACATTCACACACATGCAGCAGGAAACATGTTGGCTCCAGTTACAGGGCAGAACGTGACCCCAGCAGCAGGATAGTCTGTCTCTCTGTGTGTCTCTGTCTGTCTGTCTGTGTCTGTCTGTGTGTGTGTGTGTGTGTGTGTGTGTGTGTGTGCTTGTCCTTCCAGAGGTCGGTGGCCTGGGTTGGGCTCTAGTGTGTGTGTGTGTGTTTTTATGGAAGGGGAAGGCCTGTCCCAGTCTCGCAGTCTATTTGCAGGTCGTGTTAAGTAGCGCTGAATCTTTTTATCTTCAGTCTTCAGAAACAATCATCTGGGCTCAGCGCAAACTCAACATCCAGATGATGCAAATGTCCACCATACAGGACACATTTAACCTCCATGTGCACGTCTTACCACGCGTTTCATTGGTCTGCTGGATGTCTAACACATCAGCATGTGGCTGCAGTTAAACAACTTGATTGCTACACCAAAGCTTTCTAATTTTTTTCATATTTCACACACACCCTTTATCACTTTCACTTAAGGATGCACAGTATTTATTGTGACCACATAAGCTATTGACTGACAGTGGACAATTAATTATGGATTTTGCCTATTTGTAGATTTTAGATTACTTTTTAAATTACTTTAGATTACTTTTTAGATTACTTTCTACATTATGGCAAAAATGTAACACTTAAAGGGGTCATATGATGCGATTTCAAGTTTTCCTTTCTCTTTGGAGTGTTACAGGCTGATTGTGCATAGATAAGATCCCTGAAGTTGCAAAGACTAAAGTCTCAAAACCAAAGAGATATTCTTTATCAAAGTTAAGACTCTGCCACGCCCCCCCTAAAACGGCTGGTTCTAACACGCCCCCACATATCTACCTCACTATGTGGAAATATTTGCATAATGCCGCCCAAATGTGCACGCAAAGAAAAAAGGCGTGGTTTCATTGTTCCCCGATTGTCTTGACATTTATTTTGAAAGATGAAGCTCGCGATTATGGTAAGGGGCATTACATTTCCGACGAGTGCTTGCGGTGTTCGGCCAATCACAATGCACTGTGTCAGCTGACCAATCAGAGCAGACTGCGCTTGTCGGAAGGAGGGACTTTGTAGAAAACGAAGCGTTTGAGAGAGGCGGGGCATAGAGGACCTACAATAATGTACAGTATTTGAAAAATAATGTGTTTTTTGAACATTAAAGCATGTCAACATATTCTGTTACACCAAATTCTGTGACCCCTTTAAGAGCCATATTTTTTTGAAACAAGCTTTCCTACACTGAAAAAAATTTGGTGTATGATTTATTTGAAACAAATTTCATTCAGAAATTGGTAGTAAATTTCACAAATTATTACAAAGAAACAACAAGTAACACTGAATTAAATGCGAAAGTTTGAAGTAGAAAGACTGAAATAGTATTGCTGATGTCATTTTTATAGTGTAGAACTTTCTTATCAATGTTTTTTCTTGTCAAAATAAAAAGTAATTCAAATGTCATACTGTATATTATAATGTTGTAATGGCTAAATTCACTTAAACAACAGAACGTTGATTTGATATTGACAAAAACTACTCAAATTAGCTTTTAGTGTGCTACGCTCATACAAATCTGTATACATTTTTGTTTTATTAAAAAATGGCATCAAATATATTTTTAATTATTAGTGCATATCGGTACAAAGTATTAATAAATATTAGTACAAAATTTAAATGTTAGTGCATCCCAACCTCAAATTCTTTAAACATTTCCCTAAACACATTCCCTGTTTTCCATTGGTCAGTCAAACAGTTAGTCCCGCCCCCAAACTGAAACCATTGGTTAAATCAGTCGGTTTGCTCAAGCTGTTCGGGATTCTCAAACAGAGCAATATTTTAAAAGCACGGCATTACTCTTTTTCAGGGAAATCAACAGAATTTTTGTATAATTGTCTCCAGCATATAAAATAGCACATTTCAATCTCACAGTTCACATTCAGATTTCAATAACTAAAACTCCATTTATTTTACTTAAATTATAATCTTAACTATAAGCCATAAACATGCTTCAACCAGTTAGTATAACCAGTACTAGACAACATGCCTTAGTTTGACACAACTACAACTTTTTGTCAAAACATATAGTGTACTAAATACAAGCACTCACGTACTCAGCTTCGACTGAACTTACCCGTAACTGCTGGACTTTTAACAGTGTCTCTCCTTTAATAGGGTCCATGACTCCCCAAAAGTCAACGGGATGATATCCTTCACTATTACAGTAACCACGTCCAATCAGTGTGTCCAAATGTGACTTTGACAGATATGTATATGTATGCGAGTATGTGTGTGTGTGTGTGTGTGTGTGTGAGCGTCCACCTTGCCTTATTCCCACACGACTGAGCAAAAACTTACAGACATTTACATGCAAATAGAAGTGAAAGCCTTAAAGGTTGCAGTAAAGGTTATCAGTTATGTCATAAATGGTTTTCTTTGTTTTATTTCCTGTTTTGAAGCAGAACAGAGATTTATGTCTTTCATGTCATACGCAGATTTTCATTTACTATGCTCTTGTATGATTATGATCTGACCTAGCTATTCTTTTGGGTTCAACAGTACTAAAAGGTTTATCGATAGGTTAATATACACAAAATGCCAAAATATAAATTTTATGGTTAATGTTAGGATTTCAGTTAAAAGTTAGTCTATATCATTTATAATTTTCCTAATTTTCCAGCACTTCAAGTCAACGGGAAGCAGTGTTATTTTGGAATTATTTATAAACTATTATACTATTTATTAATATTTTGAATTAGCTTTTATTTTTATATGTATGTTTAGTTTAAATTTAGGAATTTTTATGTGCTCATGCTTCTTATTAGTTAAAAATATAATATAAATAAATATTTAAAAATATATTAAATATATAAAAATTCATATTACTATTTAGCTTTACTTTATTTTTAATTCAATTTTAGCTTAATTAATTTTAGTACTTCAAATTAAATATATAAATATTAGATTAAAAATTTGTCTGAAAAATTTGCTTTGGATACTCTGAAATCAGTTTATTTTATTTTAGCTTTATTTCAATTAACAAAAAAATTTTAACACTTTTAGTTTTAGTTCACATTTACAACACTGATAGGTCTAGTTTTGTGGAAAAACCAAAACTAACAAGCACAGAACAATCAGAGTCATATCTATAGATCAGAATGTCATAACTAGATACAAGCCTTTTGACTTTAGGCAGCAAATAACCAATTAGCAACAACGCAGAATGCCCTGAAAACCACAGCTCTGTGCTAAAAATCACTCAGCAAACACCTTAGAAAACACCTTAGAAAACGCATAGCAACACCCTGGAAACTTTCCAAAACCACTTAGCATCACTGCGGCATCTTTCACACCAATTAGAAATTGAAAAATAGTTATGATATAGACTTGATCTGCTGAAAAATTGAGTAACATCCGATTGGACGGTTTCTGCATATTTCTGTTATGAAATATGCTTCTCTCTCTGTCTCTGAAACAATCACATGTTTTGCCACACTTGACTTCCTCTCTGAATGGACGCGTTTGTGAGCTTCCAGAGGGGCTCATACACACACGAGCTCTCCTCAGGAAAGCCACAAAGCTCTTGCTTTCTTACTCAAGAGCTTGTTCTTGAAATTAAAGCATACTTGGTTCCTCAGATTTGCACAAATACGATCTAATGCTCCATAAAACCTATGAATCCATCACACAATATACACGCACTCACAAATAAGACTGAAAAATGCTTAATTTATCACACCATAATTCAACCTAACGAGTCAAAAGCATCTGAAAAAAAGCATCTTTATCTGTTTATTTCCAAATTAAACGTTGTGTTCCTTTTTTCTTGCCTTTAACATTATTTTCATTTACCAATGTTGGATATTCGTAAAAATCCAATAAATGTAAAATGTGTTTAGAGGGAAAGAGAGTCGAAAGCAATGGAAAAGTGGGCCACTGTTGTGTCTAGACTAATAAATTCTATAATTGGACAGTTAAACGCTGTGAGAGACAGATTCATAGATAGATAGAATGACAGAACGAATAGAACGATAGACAGAGTGACAACGACACATAGAACAATATAAAGACAGAAATACAACAGATAGGGCAACAGAACAATATTGAATGGATGGATGGATGGATGGACAAAAGAGAGATAGAGCGACAGAACAATAGATAGAATGACACAGCGACAAAATGTTGGACAGATAGATAGATAGATAGATAGATATACACTCATGAAACCGGAGAGGTTGTTTAATGGCATTGCACATAATATAATCTTATGCTAAACAACAGAACAGCATTCCAAACGGATGACGTCATTAGAAAGTGCTACTGTACATCGGAGATGATGTCATCAACCGGTGCCAAAAAGACTGCACATGATTCCAGTTTACTGCTACAGAAAGAGATGAAAACAATCATTATGTGTGGTTAGAGGCAGGCTGTGCAATTAATAGAAATCGTCATAAAATCGCAATTTGAGCGTGTGCGCGATTTCTAAATCGCTTTATAGCACAATTTTCCACGCCTCCGACCTCCCGCAGTATGCTATCCGAACCAATCAGAATGCAGCACGACAACAGAACAGACCGGGCGGGCATGCAAACATAACGCCAGGTTCACACACTCCGTCTGTGGTGCATATTTTTTCCACGCCCATGTTAATGGATCAGAGTGTTCACACTGCACGCGATTGCGCTCCGGCAGTGCGCTCCAGGAGCGGTGCGTCTGCAGCAGTCATGCTGCGATCGTTTCCGCACGGAGTCTATGTTGACTGTGAAACAGTAGACTTTAATTATATGCATTTATCTAAATTTCCGTGCCAATCCATGTTATTTTTTTATTGCGAATAATGCACTGTCACTTTAATTCAACACGCGCAGCAACAGAAATTTAGATAAATGCATATAATTAAAGTCTACCGTTTCACAGTCAACACATGGCTTTTTGACTAGATTTAAAACAAGGAAAAGTGCACTTTTAGATAAACAAGGCAATAATAGATGGCACTCGTGGTGGTAGTTAAACAAAGTTATATTTATTGAATTTAAACGTGAATATGTCTATGAAAGACTGTATTACTATACTGTGATAAAAGAGAATCACAATGCTGAAAAAGCATTTTCAGAAACAACGTTTGGATTTGAAATCAAAATAATGGATAAATGTTGTGTTTGTGGTAAACAGCCGCGGATCAGGAGCGGACTGCAAATGCGTCCTGTGCGAAAGCAAAATGAGTCCGTGCTGCTTCTGCACCGCATACACGTACTGTATACGCACTGCAGACGTGTACGTGTGAACTTGTGCAACAAATCTAGTTCAACATCTGAGGCAACGCCACAAAGAGCTCTATGACCAATGCATGGCAAAATAAAATCCCTGGACACAAGATTTTTTTTTTCTGCCATACGTCTATTCTAGAGACATTTTGTTACACCTTTACTTAGTGATTATTTTGCCTTATGTCTGTTCTAGAGACATATTACAGCTTTTTGATAAAGCTCTAATTGGTTTTCTTTTGGAAATATGTTTCAAATTCACACTGAATGCATTTATGACTGTAAAGCATGTCTGTGTGTGTCACAATCGCGATAGGGTTTTTTTGTCCATATCGCACAGCCCTAATTAGAGGTGTATTGGTTTCTCAGTACCATCTTCTTCAGCAGTGCGGCTCACAGAGGAAGTGCTGCTGAACCTATAACACGACAGCTAAACCCTCCTCTGCTGCAGAAGACTGCGAGTCATTCAGAGCCTCTCACAACTTCACAATGAGTGAGGCTGAGGCAGATTTTCACAAATTCAGTGCAACAGTGACATCACTTCCTGTCATGCACTTCCTTCCGCTAACTTGACTACGAACCACAGAGAGAAATCATGAAATATGTCAGTAAAGAGATGCAAGGCCTCACAGATGCAGAGGAGCAAAAAACAGATAAAATGACATAGTGCTGGGCGGTATACCGGTTCATACCGAATACCGGTGTTTATTTTTGTTATATGAATTTTTTAAATACCGCAATACCGGTGTATGTCGCTTAAACAACGTTCGGAACGCGACACTGTTTGAAAGGGGTCCCTTTTCACTGGTGCACTGATGTGAGGGAACAGCTGTATGTTACTAAGCGTGAAAGTTCAGAAACTGAAGCTGTAGAACTAATAGAACGTGATGACACAGAAGAACTCATCCACATTGACCGCCACAAATATCCACCGCCCCCTGACGTGTCTCACACACACACAAGCGCAACTTTAGCACTAGATTTAGCGACTTTCAGACCCTTTTAGCTGCTTTTTCCCATAGAATATTCATAATGACAAACCTAGCGACTTTTTTGGATGAACCTTAGCTATGGTTCAGTTGGAAGATTTTGTCAGTGCTGTCCCGCGAACGTGAGGTCCGACTTTCCCGAAGAAGTGTCAACTCTCTCGGCCTCTGTTCTGTGCAGTGAGCGGCAGAGAAGCAGCGCATTCAGTTGGCCGCACCGCAGCCGATTCGTCAATAAATGAGTACAAAACAGCGTTTCCTAGCACCTGTCGCTTACTGATTGTTTGGAATTATAAATATGAGAGTAGTTCATATCACATGCACTTTTTTGTTTGTTGTTTTTTTTTAGTCACTCAGACGCAGGCAGTGCGCTGCATGAGACAAAAAAGTAATATAGCCAAAACAACCGCATAGTGTATGACTCTTTAGTGTAGATGCATGTTGATTTTATCAGACGATGCC
>NW_015505240.1:3671672-3672399 GCF_001515645.1 Sinocyclocheilus grahami
CTATGGTTCAGTTGGAAGATTTCGCCAGTGCTGTCCCGCGAACGTGAGGTCCGACTTTCCCGAAGAAGTGTCGCCTCTCTCGGCCTCTGTTCTGTGCAGTGAGCGGCAGAGAAGCAGCGCATTCAGTTAGCCGCGCCGCAGCCGATTCGTCAATAAATGAGTTCAAAACAGCGTTTCCTAGCACCTGTCGCTTACTGATTGTTTGGAATTATAAATATGAGAGTAGTTCATATCACATGCACTTTTTTGTTTGTTGTTTTTTTTTAGTCACTCAGACGCAGGCAGTGCGCTGCATGAGACAAAAAAGTAATATAGCCAAAACAACCGCATAGTGTATGACTCTTTAGTGTAGATGCATGTTGATTTTATCAGACGATGCCACGATTATAATTATGACTCCTGGTTAACATTAAAAGGGGTCGTGTTTAGTCACTATTTAGTGTGGCATTTTTTGACAATATTCACTCATCATGACAGTAAAATAGGGCATTCTAAGTCAATATACTGCAGTATTTCCTCTCTCAATCAGTAGAAAATATGGTTAACACCCGGTCATGCATGAAAAAAAAAATACGGTCATGTACCGTGAAACCGGTATAATTTTGAAAAATACCGTGATTTACATTTTTGGTCATACCACCCAGCACTAAAATGACAGAATGAGACAGAATGAGACAGACAGACAGAGACAGACAGACAGACAGACAGACAGACAGAGACAGACAGA
>NW_015505240.1:3675318-3680599 GCF_001515645.1 Sinocyclocheilus grahami
AGACAGACAGACAGACAGAGACAGACAGATAGATAGATAGATAGATAGATAGATAGATAGATAGATAGATAGATAGATAGATAGATAGATAGATAGATAGATAGATAGACAGACACACAGACATATAGATAGATAGATAGATAGATAGATAGATAGATAGATAGATAGATAGATAGATAGATAGATAGATAGATAGATAGATAGATAGATAGATAGATAGATAGATAGTTTTTGAAATTGAGAAATTTACTCTTCTGAGAGAAAATTGTTTCTGCGCCAAGTGTTTTTCAGTGTAAATGAATCACACACACACACACACACATGGTCAAAACATGAGGCTTCTTATCTTTGAAAGTGTTTCATATAAAGAAAGAGCAGAGCGGTGCTTTTATTCTCACTAACGTAAGCACTCTGACACGGGAATGAACTGTGCGTGATTATTTGCTATGACGTCATTACTAAAGCATGACAGCACCGGCGTTCCCCCCCCCCCCCCCCCCCACACACACACACAGTCTTCACATCAAACATATCTATCTTACCCTTTTAACATTCTTGTTTCTCCACACAGAACGAGCCCATCCCCCTCGCTGGATTTAACCCGCACGCTAATCATTCTCCATACACTGAAGAGATTGAAGACTTACACTCCATATATCTCTAGCACATACACACAGGGACTGTGAAGTAGGATGGAGATACAGTAGAACCTTTCTTCATTACAGAGCCACTGCAGGAAGACACACTCAAGGGTAAAATGAGGGAGAAGAGATTTAAAGATACAGCGCATCATTTAAATACTTGATAAATATCAATTTCATAATATTTTTTTCTTAATTTTCTTAAATATTTTACAGTGGAAGGTTACAATACTAGTATTTATTTTGTTTAATATTTTTATTTTAAAAAATTCAATAAAAAAAGTGTTTAAAAAAAAGTAAAATAATATTAATAACTTATTATTATGTTGTTACATATATGTTAATATTTAGTCATATTGATACTGTATACTGTATCATATATAAAATAAATAAAAAAATTTGGCCAAATTGTGCAGCCCTACAAACAAGGACAGGAAACCTAAGCTTTTTAAAAAATTATTAAATGAATAAACCAAATAAAATAACAAAAAATAATAATAATACACATGAATTGGAATCTTAATTGTATCATAAAAATCTAAAATTTTCATATAGCCCTAGTTTCCCATTTTAAATTAAATGGTTAGTTCACCCAAAAATGACAATTTAGTGACAATTTTCTCAACCTGATGTCATTCTACATTTTTTCTGATGTTGAACACAAAAAGATATGTTTTGCGGAATGTTTATGCTGCCCTTTTTTCCATACAACTATAATAAAAGGGGACTGGTGCATTCCCTTTTAATCCTCAAAAAAAGACCCAAGTTTGATGTCAAAATTACGATTAGTCACAACACAAGTTTCATTCATTTAGTACACAGTCATCAAATATTCTGCATGCATCATATAGACTTCTACTTTTACTGTGCTTTTTGTGACATTTTGTATGGAAATAGTCATTCTGCACAAATAGCAAACATTGATCAATTTTGGGGGAATTTAGTGAACTACTTTGCCTTTGGTCACACTGCAAAGTAGTGACCAAAACTATTCATGCAACACACACGCACACATACACAAAAATCTAATAAGTGAAATTACAGGGTATGGATTGCCATTTTGCGGCTGTAATAAGCAAGAAAGGGCTAATAACATTCCAGCATTCCTCTTTAATTTGCGTTCCAGCTTTATGTAACCAAGTGGCCATTTGCATTTAAGCATTCCTCACTATCTTTGTACCACTTGTTTTTTACTGCTCTGTATGAATCAACTCCCTGCTGATTCACAGAGTCAACACTAGTGAATCAGCAGGGATGATCTTCTGAATCACAGAGATTAAATGATCAGCAGGGATGAATCATTTGATCTGATTCTCCTACGATGGAGACTGTGGAGATGAAGCCCGGCAGGAGTCGCTCACACAGTCTGAAGCCAAAGGAAGAAAGACAAAAGAGAGGAAAGAATCAAACAGAATGAGAAAATGTGAGGAAATTAGGAGAACACTAAAAATGCATCATCTCTTCTTCCTGTCGGTACAGCATAAAGGATGTCGCTGATTTTAAATTTGTGCAGATTTTTTAGAAAGGGTCATCACATGTTTGCTGAGGGTTTAAATTTAGTTTGCTGAAAAGAGAAAATAAAAAAGAGACCTGGTAAAAAAAAAAGTGTAGAGTTTGAGATTAAGAGAACGTCCCACAGGTTTGTGTTTAAATGTTTGTGTATGTTGGTTTGGTGCCAGTGGGCATCCACAACATGGCAGACGGCAGCTTACGGTTGTGACACATGATACTGGCCTCCTTGGTTACTTGGCTCTTTTGTGTGTGTGTGTGTGTGTGTGTGTGTGTGTGTGTGTGTGTGTGTGTGTGTGTGTGTGTGTGTGTGTGTGTGTGTGTGTGTGTGTGTGTGTGTGTGAGAGAGAGAGAGTCATGCACTAGTCAGATAGTAAATGCACCGCTATATTTCCAGTATGCAACATGTTCTAACCACCAAAGTCAAAACGCAGTCTCTAGATAAAGATGTAATTTAGTTTTTTTACAATTCCAAAACTGAATTATAAATCTGACTCTAAATCTTATGGATGAGCCACACTTCACCCTCCTAATCCGTGGTAAAATCACTGCAATGCTCAACCTTGAGTGTCTTATTGCTTTATCTAACTCTAGATTCCTAAAGTAGCAGATTCTCATTCTGTGAATAAGAATAGAAGGACAGTAAAATACACAACAATCACATTACGCAGCTCCAGCGCAGGTCACAGAGCCACTGTCATGCAGTCTATAAAAGCTGATCAATACAAACAAAGACTGTGAGAATTCAGTTAGCGATCAATCGGGCCCCTGGCATCAGGGGTCTATCCGGCCTGACCTGCAAAAAGCCCATTAAATCAGACTCTTGAAACAAACATCTTTATCTGCGTGTTCCTAAACCACTAATACAATCTGTATAGCACCTTTCACCCTATACAGTATATATAAAAAGTTAGTAAAAACAAATTTTATGTTGGCTTGAGAAAGCCTGACCAGAAGGTTTGAAGTAGATAACTATGCGTAATAATATCCAGTTTTTACATCTTAAAGTAGCCCTGGGAATCTATGACATGCCATGATCTCTCTTCTCAAAATAATTTGTTACAGAATCTGCTTCTTGTGCTGATATTTGCATTGCATTGGACCACAACACACAAAGTAGTGTGGCTGACATTTCCGCACTACAACCGCTATGGACTAAAAATACCCAGAGGTGCATGGACAAGTACAACAGGCCCTAGAGATGCACAGACACTAGTGTGACAACAAGCAACAGCCGGCTGAAGAGGATGAAAATCTCTGTCATGAGACCAAGATGGTTCACCTCCAGTAACTCAAACACATAACTCGATTAAACATCCGCATCAATATCACATCACTAGTATACACACACAATCACAAATAGGCCTACACACAAAAAAGTGCATATACTGGGGTCATCAATGCATATTTATATTTACGAAATACATATATTTTCTGAATATTTATATATTATAAAGAGGATGTATATTTATAAGGCTATGCAACTTTCTAAACAATATTATTTAGACATTCTAGTCTAGAATGCATATCTACAGTACATACAATTACATTATATATGCACACGTTTTACATATATACTATGTAAAATATATTGTATACAAATATTTAAAGACACAGCCTAAATATATAAATGTACATATATAAATGCTGCATGTAAATATACAAATATTCTGCATAAAATATACTGAGATGCAGTTATGCGGTTGCTGCGCATTTTATATATATATATATATATTCTCAGTATATATATGGATGTAGTTGCTGTTCTCATGCACTGGCGTTCCCAAATAGGCTTGGCTTTACGCACAGTGCCCGTGAACCCGTTATCAGAGCCCGTGGCCGTGATAATCGACCCCCGTCACGCTCGGTACAAACTCACCCATAGCTCGGTTCCCCAGCTCATGGTTTCCGCGCGTTCTTCGTGTAATAATCCACGATTCGTGCGTTCGGACGCGTTTGTACTCCAAACCCAGCAGCGGATCAGAGTCCGTGTCTCTCGCTTCTCGGCTTCTTGCGCGTGTGTGTGTGTGTGTGTTTGCGTGGGGGGTGGGTGTGTGTCCCTGGAGGCTTCGCGCGCTCTCTCTCTCTCTCTCTCTTTCTCTCTCTCTCTCTCTCTCTTCCAGATATGAGAAAGGCGCCTAAAAAGCGGCGATTCTGCACACGCGTTTCCTCAAAATGCACGGAACTGCAGAAGCATGGTGTTCAAATACACACTCCCTCCCTTACTCACTCACTCACACACACACTCCCTCCCTCACTCACACACACACTCACTCACTCACTCCCTCCCTCCCTCACTCACTCACTCACCTGAATTTTTTGCTGAATGTTTTTCCAAGTTCTTCCACAATGAAAAAATGGGCTGTTTTAATTTAATGTTAATGTAAAACATTCATTTATAATATTTCAGGAGACCACTCATGCCACTGTGTAACTTGCTTCTCACATTATGCATTCTCTGACACAGCATGAATCTGATCCACAAATACTATGTTTGAAGAGCTTTTACAAATGCATGCATTATAAATGCATAACTATATAATGTATGCTTACACAATACAATCCCCAAATACATACAGGTTATTTTGTATCTGTAATGTAATGCATAAATAAATGTCATGTGCATGATGTACACTGCTTCACGCTAATACGGCGCACGGCGCTAATGATGTTCGACTTCGCCAGTCGGAGATCACTAAAAATAAATTTAAAGAGGTGTGTGAGCAAGTACGATGTCAAACGCTGTAATGTGCTCTGGTCCCCTCCCTGCTTACCGTGGTGATGAGATACATAGTAGACTGTCATCACTCAACGATGATGGTCTTCATCCCTCCTGGGGTGGTGCCGCTCTTCTCTCTAGAAATATGGCACATAGTCTTAGAGTTTGTTTTAATTGAGCAGCCCGGAAAATGGAGCGTAGCTGGAGGAAAACAAAACTAGAGGTATTTGGTATTGCTTGGCGGGAAAGTACCCTATCCTACAGAAAAACATTAAAAACTAGATCTGATTACTTTTCGTCTCTTTTAGAAGAAAACAAACATAACCCCAGGTATTTATTCAATACAGTGGCTAAATTAACGAAAAATAAAGCATCAACAAGTGTTGACATTTCCCAACAGCACAGCAGTAAT
>NW_015505240.1:3680619-3687172 GCF_001515645.1 Sinocyclocheilus grahami
TAACCATGCACTACAGTAACGCATCAGATAGTGTGCTATAGATCCCCTGAGGAACAATTCCACTCATCCTCTACTATAGGACTATAGGAATTGTATAAACTTGTTAAATCATCTAAACCAACAACATGTACTGTAAGTTAGACCATATTCCATCTAAGCTCCTAAAAGAGGTGCTTCCAGAAGTCATAGATCCTCTTCTGACTATTATTAATTCATCATTGTCATTAGGATATGTCCCCAAAACCTTCAAACTGGCTGTTATTAAGCCTCTCATCAAAAAACCACAACTTGACCCCAAATAACTAGTTAATTACAGACTGTCCAAGAAACTAGAAAACATAGTATCCTCACAATTATATTCCTTCTTAGAGAAAAATGGTATCTGTGAGGATTTCCAGTCAGGATTTAGACCATATCATAGTACTGAGACTGCTCTCATTAGAGTTACAAATGACCTGCTCTTATCATCTGATTGTGGTTGTATCTCTCTACTAGTGCTATTGGATCTTAGTGCTGCGTTCGACACTATTGACCACAACATTCATTTGAATAGACTAGAAAACTTTGTTGGCATTCATGGAAGTGCATTAGTATGGTTCAAATCGTACTTATATGACCACCATCAATTCATAGCAGTGAATGAAGAGCTATCATATCGTTCACAAGTGCAGTATGGAGTACCTCAAGGCTCAGTACTAGGGCCGTTACTTTTCACGCTTTACATGTTACCCTTGGGAGATATCATCAGGAAACACAGTGTTAGCTTTCACTATTATGCTGATGATACTCAGCTCTATATTTCATCGTGGCCCGGCGAAACATACCAATTTGAAAAACTAACGGAATGCATAGTCGATATAAAAAACTGGATGACAAGTAATTTCTTACTGCTAAATTCTGAAAAAACAGAGGTGTTAATTATAGGACTTAAAACTCCGCACGTAATAACCTAGGACACTGTCTAACACTTGATGGCTGCTCTGTCAATTCTTCATAATCAGTTAGGAACCTAGGTGTGCTATTTGATAGCAATCTTTCCTTTGAAAGCCACGTTTCTAGCATTTGTAAAACTGCATTTTTCCATCTCAAAAATATATCTAAATTACGACCTATGCTCTCAATGTCAATTGCAGAAAAGTTAATTCATGCGTTCATGACCTCAAGGTTAGATTATTGTAACGCTTTATTGGGTGGTTGTTCTGCACGCTTAATAAACCAACTCCAGCTGGTCCAAAATGCAGCAGCTAGAGTTCTTACTAGAACCCGGAAGTATGGCCCGGTTCTGTCAACACTGCACTGGCTCCCTATTAAACATCGTATAGATTTTAAAATCTTGCTTATTACTTATAAAGCCCTGAATGGTTTAGCACCTCAGCATTTGAATGAGCTCTTATTGCATTATAGTCCTCCACATCCACTGCGTTCTCAAAACTCTGGCAATTTGATAATACCTAGAATATAAAAATCAACTGCGGACGGCAGATCCTTCTGTTTAGCGCCCAAAGTCTGGAATAACCTACCTAACATTGTTTGGGACTTACACATAACACACTAACACATTTCGAATATTCAAATCCGTTAAAGGATTTTTAGGCTGCATTAATTAGGACAACCGGAACCGGGAACACTTCCCATAACACCCGATGTACTTGCTACATCGTTAGAAGAATAGCATCTACGCTAATATTAGTCTGTTTCTCTCTTATTCCGAGGTCACCGTAACCACCAGATCCAGTCTGTATCCAGATCAGATGGTGGATCAGCACCTAGAGAGGACCTCTACAGATTACTCATTAATTCATTGTTTAGTCTCATCTGTTCCTTGTTTTCTCCCTCAGTTAGGCAGTGTATTTATGTTTCCCTGTTTGGTTCAGTTCTTTGTCTGTTCTTCTTGTTATAAGGTTTGGCTTGCTGCACTCCTGTGTTTCAGTGTGGGTTTTGTTTTCATTTAATAAAACTGTGTCGAAAATACTCTCCGAATGTGATGGAAGAACAGACCTAAAAACATAGAGCAGTGGTTCAAACCTCCTCTTCATCCATAGAGACTGGCTCCTCGAGGATCACGTGTTTCTTTATTTGTTAGATCCGGTGGTAATGTCACATATCATCTGTGTATTTCTGGTGCTAGATTCACAAAATCTTTCCTGCTATTATGTTACAGACGTCATACTTTACTTAAAGCAAAATTTTGGAGATCTTATATAATATTTAGGAGCTTAATAAACAGAAATCCCAGTGTTTGTGGGTGTACTGTAGGTCAATGAAATGCACCTTCTGTAATCCTTTAACTTTTAGCTCATTGTAACAATGCCGTATATTCAAGTGAAAAGAAACTAATATTGACCTGTTTTTTCAATAACATTCCATCCTCACCACTGAATGGAGGTAATACCTCATTCAACAAAGTATGTGACTTTCTTTCTTCTGCAGAACATAAAAGATGCTTTAAAGAATGTTGGGGCCCAAACAAAATTGAACCTATACTGGCTTTCATTTTATGAACAAACTCTCTTTAAGATGGTTGGTTTAAGTAGCCTTATACATTCCTTGTAATTCCTTAAACATCCCTTTATTATTAACCCATTTTTTGCCCAAATTTTTAATTTTTGAGTATTTGAATGTGCGGCAACTATAGTTGCCAGTGGGCAGATATGTTGTATGCACCACTTCAATGTCAAATTTGAGTAGGAGGAGAGCTTTTGGCATCTAACTCAAAATAACTGCTTTCAACAGATCAATCTTTATTCATAAACAAATTTATCATGCATAGAAGTCGAAGAACATTCGATGTAAACCCCAAAAAAGTTGCATCTAGCTTATAATCTCTTGAATATGAAAACACAACAAATCCATTTGTCTTAAAGCGGTGGAACACAGTGCAGAACAAAGTGCAGCCATTAAGTTGCCCCAACAGGGGCAAAAAGTTAAATGAAAATAAATAAATAAAAATAAATAGAATGAAGAAAATATTACATCTATTTAATAAAAAAGGTATACCTGAAAGAAAATTACGCATTTAACTGTTTGGTTACCAACATTCTGCAAAATATCTTCTTTTGTGCTCAACAGAAGAAAGAATCTCATAGGTTTGCAACTTGAGGGTGACTAAATGATGACACAATTTCCATTTTTGGGTGAACTTTCCCTTACGTAAGCAGTTTTAGTATAAGTAGCCTACAAGGAGTACTGCAGTGAAGCTACAAGTAGTTTTATAAATGTACATAAACATATTTGCATATTATACTTTGTCAATATGTAAAATATCACATATTTACCTTTGAAAAGCTATAAAATGAGCACTGAAAAAGGCACGTCATTTCATTCAGCTCCTGATCAAAGATGGATCTGCAAATCTCAGTTTTTCTTCTGTTTGTTCTCTTCACTGCAGGTACAAAGACTAATAGTGTTTGTAATGTTATTGAGTACAAATGCAGATTATTGATGTCTCTCTGTTTTATTACTAAAGGACACTCTCTCAGCTGGTTATGAGTGCACGGCTTCTTGTGCGGTTCAAAAGGTTTTTTGCGGTTTTACTGGTGCTGCTTCACTGGAAATGTAACTTCCCACAGAACTGCTAATTTCTTAACAGAATTTACAATTGTTTTCACTGAATGTTCTATGTAGCTACAACATAATTAACCATATAATTTAAAATTGAAGCCATATTTGAAATGAGAAAAATCTAAATACATTTTCTGTCAAAAGAATGTGTTGAATTTTATTTTACTGTCTTTCCTGAATTAATTTTTGTTTTCAGGTGAAATCAGTGCTAAAGTGAAGGTTAAAGATTGCGCTGCTGACTGTGCAAGTGGATTCATGAACATTGGCATTGGAAAGATGTATTTTTTGTGGTGTAACATCAAAGATGCTCCAGGTATTGTGCAAAAAAAATGTAAAATTAAAAAATCACAAATTAAGGGCAACACTCATTTTACTTCTAAACGACATCAGGATATCAGGAGTTATTTCATTATATGTTATATTTTGCACAGAAGATTATGCACAATACATGTTTTCCTCCTGTAGATCCCTCTAATGTGCCCAATGGAAAGAAATGTTACTCTTGTGATGGACAGAGCTGCTCAAACACAGTGAACTGTTCAGGGAGTGAAGACCGCTGCTTTAAAGCAACAGGTGAGAATCTGGAAAAGACAAAAGTTGCTATTCTAATCTCTCTGATGTTTGGGATCTCATACAGATCACATTTACCAATTTCCAGCTTAGACTAACCTGTATTTTCTGTCTTTTCATCAGGGACTTTCGAGGGCCAGTCAACAGTTGTAAAAGGCTGTCTCTCTAAATCTATTTGTGATGCTGCTACATCAGTTGGTGATGTTCAGGGCGTCTCGTGTTGTTCAGGGAACCTGTGTAACGGTGCTCAGAGCATCACTCAGAGCTTCCTGTTCCTCTGCTGTTCTCTGCTCTCCTTCATCCTGCTGCACTGAATCCAGCAGCTCTTCACTTTCTACAACATGACACGCTGTACAGATATAGAGCTTGTGCTTTCTCTGTACTATGTATCTTTGGTGTGTTGATATGATTTAGCTGTGACATTCTGATGTGACATTTTATGAATTAAAATACTACAATTAATACAGCCTGTCATGCTGTAAAACGTCATAAATATATACTACAAAAACTGTTTTATGTTTTAATTCTTAAAATAAAAAATGTAAAAAAAAAGGTAAGAAAAAGATCATTATGTTCAGAATAAGCATGTTGTCACGAGTGGGTTAGGCAGAATCCACAAAGAGAACCAGGCCAACACAACTCTACATCATCAACTTAATATGGAATGCCAAACCTGACAAAATTAGAAATAAATAAATATACAAAGAAATGTAAAAATGCAAAAATACATAAATATATATAAATATATGAAGAAAAGAGAAAAAAATGCATACTTTTATTTCCTTATTTATGCATATTTTTATTTTTTCCCACTTTTTTTATTTTATTTATTTATACATTTATTTCCACATTTATGTATTTATTTACGTATTTATTTCTATATTTATTTATTTCTACATTTCTGTGTCCGTAGGGAATAGTAGTAATTGAACCAGAGTAGGTGAGTTGTAAGCTTTGAGGCCACAGTGACACTTTGTGCCCAAACGAAATACAACAAGCGTAGCCTACATGACGTGCCTGTTGATAGTGGGATGAATGGCTTAAATGGGAAATATGGCCAAAATCTTATATCACGGGTTAAGCATTTAATATCACCCTAACTCTATGTACAGTGGGTACAGAAAGTATTCAGACCCCCTTAAATTTTTCACTCTTTGTTATATTGCAGCCATTTGCTAAAATCATTTAAGTTAATTTTTTTTCCTCATTAATGTACACACAGCACCCCATATTGACAGAAAAACACAGAATTGTTGACATTTTTGCAGATTTATTAAAAAAGAAAAACTGAAATAACACATGGGGAACCCCTAAAGGGACATGTTGGTGGGAAAAATACTGGGTGGGAGGAAATTTTTTTTTTCAAATCTTTTGCGTTCTCTCACAAAGCTTTTGTGTTCCCCCGAGAAACTTTGCATTCTCTCGCAAAACTTTTTTTTGAATGAACTTAGCACTTTCTTTCACTTTGGCTATTATTTTCACAAGATCTCGTTTCTGTTTATGGCCAACACACAAACATACCTGCTTTTGTCATAGCAGCTGCAATAGATCTGAAACTACTAATATTAGGGTTAAACACTATACTTTTTAAAAGTCCTTTCGTCTATACAATCAAGTTTGCTTGACTCTATGTCAGAGAATAAAAATGAGCCAGGTTTGATTTATGAATGAATTTGTTCATTCATTCACAGAAAATCATTGCAATAATACTAATAATAATCCAAAAATAACATGCAGAAATATAAGAGGACACATCACTTCACATCAGTGCAGTCTGTTTTATTGCACACAAAGTTTTATTGCATCTTCATGGTGGCCAGCAAAATAACAACATGACCTTCACAAGAAAACACAAAAGCTTGTTAAACTTGGGCCATTTAGTAATGGCATTGGAAATGAGTAGTGTGGGTGACCCGCTTTGATCACGAAAATATCAAGTACTAATTCAGAATTAACTCAGAAAAAACTCAAGCTTGCAGCTCTATCTAGTGGATAGAATTATTGCAACACTGTCTACAGAGAAATGACTTGTTTGCCAACCTCAGATTTGAGTTTAAAGGGGTCATATGATGCGATTTAAATTTTTCCTTTCTCTTTGGAGTGTTACAAGCTCTTGGTGCATAAAGAAGATCTGTAAAGTTGCAAAGACTAAAGTCTCAAATCCAAAGAGATATTCTTTATAAAAGTTAAGTCAGCCACGCCTACCTAAAACGGCTCGTTCTAACACGCCCCCACATACCTATGTCACTATGTGGGAAGACTTGCATAACGCCGCCCAAATGTTCACGCAAAAAAAGAAGGCGTAACTTTTATTCTCGCTGTAGTATTGTTGCCGTCGCCATGTCGTGAAAGCACTGTGTGATTCGTTGTGAAAGCGAAACTACTTTGTTTGGTCTTCCAAAATGGAAGGACGATAATCGCT
>NW_015505240.1:3687189-3727509 GCF_001515645.1 Sinocyclocheilus grahami
ATCGGCTTTCACTGTGGACGAAGCGGAGTCCAGCCCGGGGTCGCCACATGTGGTTGCCGCAAGCCCGCCAGACGCTCCTTCATTGAATACGCCGGCCGCGCCGTTCTCAAGCCCACCCACTTCTGCTCACTCTAACCCTCCAGCCTTTCCTCACTTTATCCCCCGGCCTCTGCTCACTCTAACCCTCCGGCCGTTCCTCACTATAGCCCCCCGGCCTCTGCTCACTCTAGGCCGCCGTGTGTGACGCTGTTTCGTTTTGAAAGCGAAACTACTTTGTTTGGCCTTCCAAAAATGGACACGACTAGAAATCAGTGGTTAAGTTGTATTTACAACACTGTTCCAGAACACTTCAACCCAAATATTCAGATGTGTGAAGCACATTTTATGGAGGACTGTTTCCTGATCCTGGGAGAGTAGACTACAATGCCGGCTGTTCTGACTCAAAGACTGTAAGTACGTTTTTTATATTTAAAGAGTTTTTATATTTTATATATTTAAAGCAAGTTTTTTGAGCAGTGTAGAGTAGCGCTTGTTGTTTGTCATTTCTCCGATCACAAATGCAGACATGGTTTTATGTTTATGCAGCGCGATGCAACGCAACGCGTAAAAAGACAGTATAAGTAATTATAATCCGTAATAATATCCCCACTGGATGCTACAAATGCCTCGTTTATAATGGGTTTTAATGTTTTTGTCTCGTCGCTCCGGCCGGACAGGGCATCATCACAGTATGGTAAGGGGCGTACTATTTCTATCTCACGCTTGAGGTATTCGGCCAATCACAACGCTCTAGATAGCTGGCCAATCAGAGCACACCTCGCTTTACAGAACGATGAGCTTTGTAAACATCGATGCGTTTCAGAAAGGCGGGGCATAGAGGAGAAACAATAATGTACAGTATGTGGAAAATAATGTGTTTTTTGAACCTTAAACCGCATAAACACATTTCATTACACCAAATACACAAAATAATCTTCTTTTTAGCAGCATCATATGACCCCTTTAAAAGTAAATAATTGTAATAATGCCCTCTTAATAATAATAATAATATTATTCAGTATGAGTTCAAATAAACACATGAAAGGGAACTGGAACCTTTTTTTGATGGGACTGTCTGTCAGGATACACAGGACAAAAATGTAGGGAAACATTTACAGTGAAATTAAAATTTTAATAAAATACTATACCCATTTACCTTTTTCACTTACAAAAGTTTAAAAATTTTTGAAAGCTGTGTTTAAAATCATGTGCACTTTAATGCGATAGACTCCAATTAGTGGTGTAAAACAGTTTTATACTACAGAAGGCAGAGGCACTATGGATCACATGACCATGAAACACAGGAAACAAATAAGCCTGCTAATAAGAGGCATTTCTACAATGACTTCGCTTGTGCATGACCCTACACTGATAAATGTCAGTAAAGTCCAGAACACTGTCATCTTAAGCAGAACAAATATTATTTAGTGTAACTGTAATGCTCAGAGAATGTGTTTAGACTTTATACTCAAGAAATTGAATTCATGCATACATTCAATTTCTTTTGACGCTGGTGGCAACATAAATACTCTCTTCATCTCCAAGTAGCCGTTTTAGTCTTGTGGACCATCCTGTTTACACCAGGGGCCGTATGTATAAAGCCGCTCAGAGTAAAATTGTAGTTTTAAGTGTGTCAAAATTCTTAGAATTACGCAATTTTACTCCTATTCCTAGACTTAAGAATAAGTGTGATTCATAAAGGTTCCTAAGTGTTAAGACTAGGTCTCAGCTCCTAAATGATTTAAGAGAGCTGGAAAGGTCTCCTAACCTAGTTAGGAGTAACAAGCAAAAGGAGGAGACACACTTTCCAACGAAGATATGACATATTGGAGTTACATGTTGATAAAATGATACAAACTTGAACGCCAAGATAGTCAATTCTTTTTGTAACTGACCAAGTAAGAAATGTAATAACTTCTTCCACTCTACAAATCAATGCTCTAACTGCAGAAATGAAAGTAGTAACATTTTTTGGCTGGAAAATTGGAAAAAATGCAGCAATGCACCGGTAATGACACAGTAAGCAGGGTCTTAAATATTGAGGCACTAATCCCACCAAACACAACAGTGGCCAAAAGTGATGTGTGGAGGGTTTTTTTAATGACCCCACATTTCACTTAAACCATTCAAATACTAGGGAAAAAACACTGACCAGTGTTGCCAACTGCTTTGAACTGAAAGTAGCTTAAACAGTTGCTAAATGTTGCTAGATTATGTCAGAATGGCAAGTTCACTGATCTATATACATATAGATCAGTGGGGGAGTCTTGGAATCTAGATAAGGTTTGTCCAAGAAATTGATTTTGTTGCTAGGCTTTTGAAAAAAGTCTCAAAAGGGGTGAGGAAGTCACTGAATCTAGTGACAAAATCACTAAATTGGCAACATTCAGTTATTGATATTTCGTTGGTCCTCTTGTTTTTGCATGTGTTCATAATTTCTTTGTATGACAGCATGGCCAAAAAGTATGACCACACAATTTGGTATGTTTCATTGCATTATTATCACAAATTAAACAATTGACTCAGAGCAACTATGCAACATGCTTACAAAATCTTTAACACTTTTTTTTTAAAATAAGGGTGAAGATGTCAAATTTCCTAGGCCGGACATCCATTTTGGCCACTACTATTTGGCAGTTCATTGACCTTCCAACTGACCGTCAACCCATGCTGCAAAAACAAGCCACTTTTATGAGGATTGTGGGCTTTCCTGGAATTGTTGGAGCCGTTGATGGAACGCATGTTCACGTCATTGATCCAACTGTAAAGGAGGAGAAATACCAATAGAATACAATTTCAAAGCATCAGTAATCATTTGTGATAATTTTGCACAATGCAAAGCATTTTTTAAAAATACATTTAAATATTAAAATATTTCAGTGTCTTAATTAAATTATTTTTTTAATAGTTACATTAAATGATTGGTGTTGTGCTGCTGTGACTTCACATGAGCAGGCTCACTATTGGCTGATTCAGAGGTTGAGGTCAGCCATTTTGAGTTGACATCATTGTAGTCTTTAGTTCACAACACTTAAGTGTCACCTCAGTCAACACTTAAGAATCAGTCTTAGACTTTACTGAAAGTTGCTTTTAGCTTCTTTATAAAGGTATCCTACTCTTAGACAAGTCCTACTTTTTACTAAATTTTTTTTTGACACTTAAGTCAAAGCTTAAGACTATTCTTAAGAGCATTTCTGAGAAGTTTTATACATACAGGCCCAGAGGTATTAATACTGGTTTTGGTTGAGACGATAGTCTGCTGAGACCAAGTACAGTTGTTATAATACTATAGTTGTCATTAGTTGTTATAATCGCATATAATTGTTATTTTATCACCTGAGATGCATGTAAACAACAGGTGCAAGGACTAACCAGTAGTGCAGGTGATGCAGATAAAAGCATTGCTCTGAAACATTAGCTCGGAAAGCAAACTGCAGAGGGTCTTGCATGGTTCAGTCATGATTTTCTGCGATGCAGGATGGGTCTTTCAAAGCACTCACGTACATGAAAACAGAGGTCAATTCAACTATTACCCATTCTGGCAAGAAACTCCGTTTCGTCTGAGCTGCTTGAAGATTTCCATTCTTCCATTTTTTTAGGTTCTCGGAGATGTGAAGCCTCTGGTTGAAGATATCAGCGATAAAAATTAATGCGTAGTGTTTTCTAAAAGAGAGAGCAGAGTCGTATTATTAAAAATATTTAAACACATGCATGAACCAATTCAACAGGATGATATATTATAATAACTGTTATAAACTCACCACAGCTTGAAGCGTCTCTGATACATGAGAACGAGACCCTGCAGGTTTGACTGGATCATGAGAGACTAGAGTGAAATAAAGGAAACAGACCTGTGATCATATTTACATACATTAGAAAATCATGAAATCATGAATTCATCAGGGCAGTGAGAGTAAATGTAATAAAACACTTACGATCTGGTTTTAAATTCTCCATGCTGCTGTGTCTACGTTTCAGTGACTCTCTTGATTCACTTGTTTGTGACTCTTCCAGTCTGTTCTCTATCTCTTCTCCTTGTTTTTCATTTTCAGTGATATCTTTCATTTCTCTCTACAATGTATAAAGACTATTTATTTTTCTCTGGTTTAAAGTAATTTACATAAAATGCAAAATGATGATTGTGCAAGTCAATATATAGGCCTACAGCATTTATAATCTGACATTAGCAAAAAAAATCCAGAGAGTATCCTGGTATCAGGGTACTTAATGTTCTGATTTTGTTGTACAACTAAAATCTTCCCTAAATTTAATTAGATCACGACAGTAGATCAGTAAAATGAGATTTCATAAGTAAAAATTTACTTTTTCCATAAAGAAATCGTGCATATTAGCTGAATTCGCTGTTACTGCCGTATTGCTTTATGGTTGCCAGAGAGTGGCTATAGATACTAAAATATTGATATTGATAGATACTATAGATATTAAAAGGCTACTTGCCATTTTGAGTCAAAACATCCCAGACCCTTTTCTCTACAATGTTTTGATCCGAGTACAATGACTCTGCAGAACAAAATGGGCGTTTTTTTTCTTTCTTCTTTTATTATTATTATTTGCAAAAAAAAAAAAAAAAATTATATATATACATATATATATACACACACACACACATATATATATATATATAACGTGCTATGCTTCTCGAGCACCCCTAATAAACGTCTCTAAATCATTATTTTTTTTTTTAGTTATAAATTCTATTCATTCGGAAATGTCATTCGCGATAGTAGCTACACCCTCTGAATGGGAACTGCGTTGGTCTAGAAAATACTCATAAAACATTTTATTTATGGTTATTGTTGGAGAGACTTTTGATTTTCAGGATCTGATTCAGACTGGGAACGAGTGAACCCCCTGGGTGCCGGTTAGAGCACAATAATTATATAAGGATGAGGACAGCGGTGATCAGGTTTAGGGAATGTATTGATAGGAGATTATCAATGACAGGCAGCAGAGGCATTAGTCTGGAACACAAGAAATACAATAAAGGATAATGAATAACTAACAATAACTAGGCATATACAATTATAACATCCATTGGTAAATAAAGACAGCCAAAGCATACTAAATCCTCATCATTAACATGGTTTTGTGAAATATACAATCCAAGAAGGGAAAAAAGGTATCACATTGTACATTATAAGCCATAAGCGATCATCTGACATGATAAACATTACTCCATATATAGATATAATCGTTTGGCATCATGAACAGCTCGAAATGTCAAATCATAAAGGTATCATTGAAAACCAAAACAGTGAAATACATCTCAATAAAGAAGAAATAATCACATATATAACAGCATCATTCATCTAAACTAACAGAAACAACGGCTGTGGGCATGTCTGGACGTGTGTGACGCAGTTATATATACCGATCTCCATTGACACAAAAATAAAGCAAACAGACTTACTTGTAGGTCAATGACTAACACCTCAAAGTAACTTCTGCAGGAAATATCAGAAATAAACAGGAATTAACGTCCATTCAGCGTTCAACAACAGCAGCGGCTCAACTCTAGTGTTGGGTCGTTCTTGAACGATTCGTTAATTTTGAACGAATCTTTAATGTGACTCGGGAAGAACGAGTCGTCTCGGGGAGTGATTCATTCAGTCGCGCATGCGCAATATCCTATAGGTTCTGTACTGGAATTAGTCAAATAGTTCACCTGTTTTGAGTCTTCGGGTTTTTCATCACGTGACAACCCCATAAGCTTTAACCAATGCAGTCTGATCCGGAAAGAGAATTGATTAGTTCATCTCTCGAGTCTTCGGGCCTGCCCTTTCGGGCACAGACTAAATACTGGGTGTTTCAGGTCTGACGACATCAAGCGGGCGTATTTTAATGCCAAGGCTCCCAAAGATGATGATCCCCTAACAAGGTACCCCCCTACCTAAATTACAAATAAATAAATAAATACATACAGGCATAAAATACAGAACCGTCTTTATAAGAGCAGATAATATTGTAAGGTAAATTTATGATATGTTGAATAATTGTCATTTATATCGACTAAAGACTTTTATATCGTACTAAAGAAAAAAAAAATTTAATTTGTTTTTTACACACTGATAGATTTAACCTACTAACCTAAAGAAAAAATATTTTGATTCAATTCAGATTTATTTTTATAGCATATTTTATAATAAATATAATTTCAAAGTGGTTCTACTGAGAATACTCCCTTATAAAATACAACATACCATTAGGATTTTTTTTCTGTTCAGCAGCTGTTTCAATGTATTATATTCATACATATTTTAAACAAATCATCATGGACACTCTCAAAACAGCTCTACAGGAAAATGAAGCAAATGAGTCATCTGAAATAATTCACATCAGCTTACCACTTGAGACAGCTCACCAGCACCACACGATTTCAGTAGAAAGCGGATACACAAGAAATATCCACCCTCTTGTGAAGAAGAAAATTCAAGAGTATGTATCTCTAGGAATTACATCTGTGCCTTTCCTTAAGAAAGTGCTTCGACAGTTTGTGAACACTGAACTCTCGCCTTCAGATTGTGTCATCCCAAAGTCACATGATCAGTGCTACTTTCCAGCTAGCCATACCATTCAAAATCATGTGCATTTGGCCTTAGTAGCAGGAAAGTACTCTGGTCTTGATCAGCTTAATTTGGAAATAAAGCTGAAGAAATGGAAAGAAGATGATCCTACTGCACATTTTTTTTTCAGAAAATGCTCAGAGGCCCAAATCGTAGACATTAAAAAATCATCCCAATATGGTGATTGTGTCAGTAAAATTGAAGATAAGGAGCCTACCATGCAGAACACATTTTTATTTGTACATCAGTCCCAAGAACAGCAGAGACTTCTGAAACGATACGGAGACATGGTTCTCCTGGATGCCACCTACAGAACAACAAAATATGCCTTGCCACTTTTTTTAGTAGTTGTCAGGACAAATGTTGGCTACAAACCTGTTGCAGAGTTCATCTGTGAAAATAAGTCCACCATTGCAATCTCTGAGGCCTTGTCCTTGATAAAAAAAATGGAATGATGCCTGGAATCCAAAATATTTCATGACTGATTACTGTGAACAAGAATACCAGGCACTTCAATTGGTCTTCCCACATGCTCACAAATACCTGTGTTCTTTCCATCGAGAGCAAGCCTGGATTCGCTGGACAAGGGAAAGTAAGAATAGTTCTCTTTTTAATATTAATGTTGTGATGGACTAGGAATGTCTAGATTTTAAAGTTCTCTAAATCTTTCTTTTCTTTATGATTGATGTAGGATCTATGTCTCACAACAGACCCACCTACCACACACACACAGTTTTGTATATAAAAAATATTTGATAAGTAGAAAGTTCAAAAGAATAGCATTTATTTGAAATTGAAATCTTTGGTAACGTATCTTTACTGTCACTTATAAGTAAATTCATAAAAGTTAATTAAAATATATATACTTACTGACCCCAAACTTTCAATCTGTAATTTATAATGTTACAGAAGCTTTCTATGTCAAATAAATGCTGTTCTTTTGAACTTCCTATTCATCTGAATTCTTTTAAAAAAAGTTGAAATTGTTCAAAAAAACTGTTTTCAACATTGATAATAATCAGAAATGTTTCTTGAGCAGCAGATCAGCATATTATACTGATTTCTGAAGATCATGTGATGCTGAAGACTGGAGTAATGATTCAGCGGTGATCACAGCAATCAATTACATTTTATGTATGTATATGTGTGTGTGCCACACACGCATTTGTATTTATACTTTATGTATGTAGATTTTTATAGTTTTATAGTTATATATTATAAAAAAATTAAGTAATTTAATTATTTTATATTTAATTTTAATTATTTTAAATATAAATGTGTGTGTGTGTATATAGAGAGAGAGATGCACATGCATTTATACTAATATATGTAAATGTTTTGAAATATATAATTAACATGTTATAAAATTATATACAAATTATAAATATATAAAATACATTTATTTATATGTAAGTGTGTGTGTGAGAGAGAGAGAGACCAACAGTGTCAGTGTTTGGAACCAACAGTGATATGAAATACATTTCCCAAGTATCAATGTGCCACATGAGTTTTTTTTCTTTTCTTTCCCCACTGTTTGATGTTAGACGTGATAATCATTCTTGTTTGAAAATGTGCGAAAACTAAACAAAGTGCCGCTTTCACGTTCGCGGGCTTCACACGGAGCGTGTAAACTGCGCATGCTCCTTGACCTTGCGATTAAACCACGCCCGCGTGATGTCGTCAGACCTGAAACAGTCTGTGGTTTTTGGAGTCACTCGTTCATCACGTGACAGACCCAGAAGCCTATGCAGACTGAGCCAGAAAGAGTCTTAATAATAATAACCAACTCTTTATTACCTTTGTTACAACATTCAGTGTTATGGGAAATAACCATCATGACAGAAATTCACACATTTAGAAACTGTAAGAAGTAAAAAGCTACAATTTGAGACCAGAAACGCATCAGTAACTGTAAGAGTAAATAATAATTATAATAATGATGATAACTATGTACCCGTTTGTAAGGAAGCTTGTAAATTAACTAATTTCTCTATCCAATGCTGTCACGTCACGTGACAAAAGAACGAACGATTCGAAAGACTCGAGAGATGAACTAAGCAATTCTTAATCAGAATGTGCTGCATGGAAAAAAATCTGTCTTTATTAAAAACTGGTTTGACAAAGGTGTAATTTTTGTTTTAGATTTGTTAAAGAAGGTTGGTAACTTCTATTCCTATTCTAAATTTTCAGACATCTTTGAAGTGGATACCTCACCTAGAGTGTATGAATGGGTTATTAATTCTATTTCACCTAAACTGTTACATTCAGTTAGGGATTGTTACAGATCTTCAAAATGTGAAATGCCAAAAATTTGTATTGGAGGTCTGGAGCTTTCTAATGTTAAATGTAACAATTTCTGGATTAGAAAAATCCTTATTAAGAAGTTTAGTTGTCATCCTAAAGCATTTTATAAGTGGAAAATAAATTACCCTTTTCTTTCTACTATTAAAATATGGGCAATCATTTAAAATATAAAACATTGTTATTTACAATACACTGCATGGTTTTTAAACTCACCGCTAAACTTTAACAATGTAATTCTAATTCTTATAATTCAATATGCTACTTTATCTGTCTTTTTGCTGTATTGTACACATACATCTCCCTTGTCTGCAAACATAACAGCAGGAAAGATTTTGTGAATCCAGCACCAAAAATACACGATATGATGATATGTGACATTACCACCAGAGGAGCTCCATAATATCTGTGCATCAGTAGATATTAAAAGTGAAAACAGCTAAAGAAAGACACAGAATCGTCATCATTTTTCATGGTGTGTATTTGCTTCCATTACAATAAATCACAATAATAAAGTTAATCCTAAATAAGATTTCAAATAATAAAAAAATAATGCCAGTAACTAATGATAAGAAAGTGTTACATGTATTCTCACTCCAAGATGCTATAAGCCAGAGCATCTTACAAAAACATTATGTACAATTTACAAGAGACACTTCTTTGGTTTTCAGAAAATAAAAACAAACGTTCAGCTTAAGATACACAAAAAGTTAAAAGTGCAGGCAATAAAGTGCAGAAAATACAAAAAAATACAGAGAGATAAAAATGAAAAAGTAATTCTCATTTTGCAGTGCCAATTATTCATCATTTGGATTGATTGGTGACTGTGGCACCTTTGTGCATGTCATACACAAAAATATGCAACAATCTAGTGACTGATCCCCTGTCAGATACTGGAGTTTAAGGTCCTGTTGTTTTCTAAAGCAGCAAGAATATTCATGAACAAGTGTTAGCCAGCACTAAAATACATCCTTGAATGTAATGATGAATTCATGTAATTAATAATACCAGTAAAGTGAACTCACCTCATCCTGGACCTTCTGGTACATCAGTATGAGACTTTACAGCTCTGACTGGATCATGAGAGACTGCAGATAAAGTAGTTAGGTTTAAGTCAGCTTCATAAATGAAAAGAGTAACATTACAGTAATGGAAAATAAGACTTCTATTTGTTCATCAGGGCAGTTCATGTGTAATATAATACTTACAGTTTGGTTCCAGACGCTCCATGCTGTTGCATCTAAGAAGATTCACTGTGTTTGTATCTCTCAATACTTTGGATTGTGACACTTTCAGATTGTTCTTCATCTGTGTCTTCTCCTTGTTCCTGTACTTCTGATGACCGAACTGCACTTTACTGGGCATCATTTTCTTCTCATCCTTTCTCACAATTTCCACTTTACACTTTTGTGATAAAAAAACACCTGTTTTAAACAAAAATGACATCAAATTTAACATTTAGGCAACACGTGTGTATGTTTCTTGAATACAATCCTAAATAATATTTGTAACATCGGGTGCCAACATGTCATAATCATTTCTGTGGAGATTCTAAATTACCGAGACTAACAAACATATAGTACAGACTATATTACTGTATGGTTTTTACTGATTTTATAAATTTGTCTGTAATAGCCTAAACAAACAAAACATGCCTTACAATTTAATAAAAATAAACACTTAATATACAATTAATATTTAATAAGTGACATGTGGCCAAGTATAGTGACCCATACTCAGAGCTCTGCATTTATCCCATCCAAAGTGAACACACACCCGGAGCAGTGGGCAGCCATTTATGCTGCGGCGCCCGGGGAGCAGTTGGGGGTTCGGTGCCTTGCTCAAGGGCACCTCAGTCATGGTATTGAAGGTGGGAGAGAGCACTGTACATTCACTCCCCCCACCTACAATCCCTGCCGGTACCAGACTCGAACCCACAACCTTTGGGTTATGAGTCCGACTCTCTAACCCATTAAAACCCACCCATGTGTCGAACAGCAGACTACAGATTTTAGCCTAGGATTATAGGAATCTTTTAGGATTTTCAAAATTTCTCCCAGACGACCAAATCGTGGCCAAAATCGCAGTGTGAGCCAACTTCACGAGGCGTACTTGCTGTTAAGCTACTTAAAAATTAGGACGGCAAAGTCAAGAGGCAGTTTTGTGCAAAGTAGTGTTTCATTAACAGATTGAGACCATGGTAGCATGTTATGATAATTATTCTAAAACTCGAAGCAGTAATCAATTACTTTAAGAACAGCACAATGAGAGAATAACTCACAGAGCCGCAGTGAACACACGTCTCCTGTTTACAACAATATGCAGCACGCGAGGACTCCGAGGAACCGGAAGTGTGAAAGCTAAAGTATACTTCGACCAGCGTCCGCTTAATGTTACATTCTACGGTTGTATATCTCGAGAGTAGAACAGTCTTCTCTCTTATTGGCTGTCAAGTCAAGTAGGTGTCGCTCTTCTTTTGCATTCGTCATTTTCGTCACCAGGAGCTCTGGACAAATACCAAGCACTCTCCTATGGCGACTCCGCCCCCTCGGAGGTCTGATTTGCACAAATTACAAATACATTAACATTCAAAGGCTTCAATAAAAACATATTTCGTTTCGTTTGTAAGTGTCTTCTATTCAGTTCTAGATGGTCGCAATTTTTGACGGTTTGGGCACATACATTATTAGTAACTACGTAAATTAGGATTCAATATAATGCTTGCATTAAGTAAGTTCCTTTTTCCAAGTTGATTAAAATAAACAGTTAAGTCCACCTGACTTCTTGACCGACTAACCAGCTCAGGGGAACTTAAGAAGAGTTAAGTGGTACAAAATAGTCGAAGGCCTAATGGTTAGAGAGTCGGACTCATAACCCAAAGGTTGTGGGTTCGAGTCTCGTACCGGCAGGGATTGTAGGTGGGGGGAGTGAATGTACAGCGCTCTCTCTCACCTTCAATACCACGACTGAGGTGCCCTTGAGCAAGACACCGACCCCACCAAATGCTCCCTGGGTGCGTTAAGTGGTTAACCACCTCTCCGGGTGTGTTCACTGCTGTGTGTGTGTGCACTTTTGATTAGGGATGGGCGTATCGATCCAAAGTATCGATATATCGATACTGACGCGAGTATCGAAAGTATCGATACTCAAACAAAAAATATCGATACTAAGGTGTGTTTTATTTACCAGTGATTTTGTTTATTTAACAAAAAAAATAATTCGTACAATATGCATTGAATTGGACGAATAACCTTTGTTAGCGAGTAATTGTGTAGGATAGAACTATTTTCCTGCTCATCTGAATCGGTATCGATATCGACGATACTGCCTTGAAAAATATCGGTATCGTATCGAAAACAAAATAAGTGGTATCGCCCATCCCTACTTTGGATGGGTAAATGCTGAGCACTAATTCCTAGTATGGGTCACCATACTTGGCTACATGTCACGTCACTCAAAAGATTTAGTTCTGATTTAACACTGACTTTAAGTCTTTATTACCTGTAAGTTGAGAATTCTTATGAACACGTATACAAATGGATTCATTTGTGGGTGATATTTCATCCAGATCAAAGTTCCAACCACAAAGTACTTGTTGAAACTGAATTTGACGGTTTCCTCACATAAAGTTTCTCCACAATTGCCCCCAGAAATCACAAAACAAGGGTGGGAAATGTGAGAGGTTTTATTAGTGTATTATACTTACAAGTAACTTATACACTAATATCTCAACCCAACACAAACACATGATCTTACAAATAAAAACATCTTTAAAAAAAAATTAACAATAAAATCTGAAAAGATGATGACCAGGTGTTTAAATAATAGTTAATGGCTCTCCCAGACTATCTTAACATATTTTCAAAAGTATTTTCAATGTGAAAAGCAGACTTTTATCCTATACTACACTGAATCTGTGCTTGAAAACATTAAGTACACTTCTTTTTTCTCCCACAATGCACCGGCAGCACAAACTCACGCTGTTGCTGGATCAGCTCTGTATGGATTAAGCAATTCATATCACTGGGCTCATCAGTATTTTTTGTAATTTAGATAAAGCTTCTGTTAGTGCAAACACTAAACAACAAGAACTCTATTTGCAAACACAACACTGTGATGTAGCAATAACTCAAGATATAGTTGGAAAGGTCTTATATTCTGTAATCGAATCACTAAAGGTTCCTCCTATTCAATCAGAAGTCTCTCTCTCCTTGACCAATCACAGCTGGCCGTATTAATTAAAACACCCTGTCAAACTCTGATTGGCTGGTGGTGGCAGGGTTTCTGTTCTGATTGGCTGGCTGCTGGGGCATGTGACCTCTCCTGCGTGGCGAATACTTCAGTCTGAGACTTTAAACATCACAGTGACAAATCTGAGCCTGTTTCTTTGTCATATTTACATCAAATAATCTGGGAATTGATGATTATCCTTGGTTATCCTTGATGATAACCAGGCAAACTGTATGTTGTCTCACCTTGTTTCTGTGTATGTAGTAAAGTCCATTCAGCAGCATCTGCATCACCTTCTTAATCTCAGCCAGAGTGAATTTAACATTAGCGTTACTCAGCAGTCCAGCGAGGTCGTGCTCACAGAAATCAAACACTAGATAGATGCTGCCCTTGTAACGGTTAAACTGGGTGGCTGGAGGGAAAGAGGAGAAAAATAAACGTTTATAATAATCCATATTCCTCCAATCAAAAGCAAGACCGTGTAATTTAACACACTGTCTAATGTTTGATTTAGGGTGAGTAACAGGAACTCTAGTCATAGTTACAGGGATCCAACACTTTTTGACTAATACATTTTAATGATTACTGGAAGAAGGGCCAATCACATCAAAGGAAGGACGATAACTGATTACTATACTGATCAATATAACTTTAAAGTTTAACGACACTGAGGAATGATATTGTTGGAATCACTTTTTTCAGCTGATGAACAATAAACACAGTCAATCAGAATTGACAGACTTTAAAGAGCTCATGCATTTAAATCGACAGACGATATGCAGCATGTGTATAATAAACCGAACTCTTTTATCTCTTAAAAATAATTTTGCAGAGAATGCTTTCTCCGATAAGAAATAATTGTGCAAATGTCTCCAATAAGACCCTCGATGGACAGACTGATATTAATCACACCTGCTTGTCTAACTCATGAAATATTCAGCAGAGCAAATAAAAATAAAAATAAATTATTTTTAAGTGTCCATAATTAAAAAAAAATAATAATTTAAATGAATTTTCCAGGTATATTCCTTGATAATTCCAGATTTTCTATGACTGTGTGAATTTGTAGATCAGCACATTAATGTTTTTTATGCTAAATTTCCATCTTATGACAGCAGATACACCACAGAAAGGCTTAATAAAGACAAGACTGTGTAGGTCTTCACCTTTTGTCCTGCAGATCTCAATGAGGTTCACCACATTCTCATGTTTGAGCAGCTGTAGGATCTTGATCTCCCTCAGAGCTGTGATGGGAAACTGAAGAGAACACCCCAAATATGTACTTTTAATCAAGACTCCAAAATTGTGTAACTTGATTTCAATGTAGGATGGAGCTTTATGTTCTCACCCCTTCTTTCTCATTCTCCATAAGTACTTTTTTTAAAGCCACTTTCTTCCCCGTCTGTCTGTGTTTGGCCTTGAACACCTCCCTACAGACAGAATACATCACTGAAACACTCAACCTTATGGGTAATCCAACCAGCAATCACACTTGTTACTTCTAAACCAAAATATAGCATGAGGTTTAAAGGAACAGTTCACCCCAAATTACAATTTGCTTAAGATTTACTCACCTTCAGGCAATCCAAGGTATAGATGAGTTTGTTTCTTCATCAGATTTGGAGAAATTTAGCATCACATCACTTGCTCAGCAATGGATCCTCTGCAGTGAATGGGTGCCGTCAGAATGAGAGTCATAAAAACATTACAATAATCAACAAGTAATCCACACCACTCCAGTCCATCAGTTAATGTCTTGTGAAAAGCAACATGTTTATAAGAAACAAATCCATCATTAAAATGTTTTTACCTTTAAATAGTTGCTTCTAGCCAAAATACGAGTCCACAATACATAATAACGAAACATTTTATACTGATTTCACTAAAATAGCTCTTGATCGGTGTATATTTCTCTCCTGTTTCAGATGAAATTTACTGGAGAAAACAATATTATGGATAGACGAATCAGTCTGAAGTTAAAAACATGTTGATACCTTTCTTTTCTTTTTTATAAACATGCAGTTTTTCACTTCACAAGACATTCGTTGATAGACTTGAGTGGTGTGGATTACTTGTGGATTATTGTGATGTTTTTATCAGCTGTTTGGACTCTCATTCTGACGGCACCCATTCACTGCAGAGCATCCATTAGTGAGCAAGTGATGTAATGCTACATTTCTCCAAATCATGAAGAAACAAACGTATCTATCTACATCTTAGATGGCCCGAGAGTGAGTACATTTTCAGCAAATGTAAATTTTTGGGTGAACTATTAACCTTTAAGGACATAGTTCTCTATAAACATCATATCATTGTTTTCCTGACAGTGGATTACAGCAGTAATAAACATTAAGGCTTAAGCTAAATTTACTTACACAAGCACCAAATACTCACCCGAAGGTGCCCTGGCCGATCTTTGCCAGCTTCTCATATTTAGAGAACTCATCACAGAAGGGAAACTCGACCCCATCATAGTATTTAGACATGATGGCGGTCTCTCTGTCCGGCCTAAACACACACAGCAGGCATATTTGTGTTTTATACACGATGAAGAGCTATGTTTACAAGCTGACGTTCTTCCATTGAGATAATTATAATGACAAGACTCGTACAGATGCATTTGGGCAAATTTATGTTTTAAATACGACCATATTTAGTGTTTTAAGAGGCTGTTTTGGTTGTGTGGGTGATTTCGTGTTCTTTATTCGGCCCGACAAAGACAAAAAACCCAAACCACACGCACAAATATCAGCTTTACACCGTCATTTAAAAGACTAACTACATTTAAGCAGCACAAACATGTGCTTGACATGTTAAACATAAACAAAATCGAGTTTTTAATACTTTAAATGACTGATAAGAGATAGAATATTATTAAAATATTCGTACTTATCCCCACCGCTGGCACTTCCGGTTTTGTCGCGCTGCATCCTTGCTGTTCCTCTGCGGTCCGCAGGACGGATTCCACCGCGGAAAGAAAAAAAACTCTACCGCCACCTGCCGCCCGGAAGATCCACAGTTATTACACAACGCTACTCTGCGGTCAAAGGTATTTTAAAACATTTTTTATTGTTCTGTAGGTCGAAATCTATTATTAATGATTATGTACTAAATGTTCACATATATGACGCTTATAAATTATCTGTCATTAACCAAACTGGAAATTAGAAACTGTATATGCATACAAATAAATAAAAAGTATTATATAATACAGACACAAAATTCTTCAGTTTTTCCTTTGTATTTATTTTCCATCTGTTATGTACAGTACTCATATTTTTAATAGCACTTTAAGACAAGGGTGGTATAATATTTATTGATCAAAACTAATTTCTAGTCACATTATTGTTATATTAATTATCCAATCTTTCATATATAACAAATTATCCCAAAACCAAGTTACCATATTCAAAAATCCAGGTTGCATTTGAAAATAGTTTGTATCTAGACTACACAATTTCCTGTCTACTACAGTACATAAAATGCTACAAAAAAAATTAAGTTACATTAATATTCAAAACATAAAAAGTCATATTTGACACTCCATTTTTATACACCTCCAGTCCTCTAATGTGTATACACACACAAAACATTTAACATTTTTATTCACTGTGAACGGATGTGGGCACCGCAATGTTGACATGCTTTGAAAATCGTTTTGCATCCACTTATGAATGCAAACTTTCCCATGCATGTGTGATAAATGACATTAATATTACGTTATTAGAGAACAGTGTTTAATATATGGAACCATTATTTCAGTGCAATAAAAAATAATAACACAAACACTGATGAACAGGCAACCTGACTTTCTATTTCATCAATGGAAAGATCCAGTTAAAAACACCAAAATTGTAGTGTAAAACAAAGAAGCTTACACAGAAAATGAACTGAATGCACTTCAAGTACTTCAAATTAAAGTATCCCATTAATGTAATCATAAACAGCTCAAGTAGATTCGGATTTATGTGCTTTTTATATAAACTGATGAACCGGTCCGATGCTCTTCAGGATATAGAATGCATGGATTCTAGAAGAAAAGATTTCAACCATGATTTGAAGTAAATCTTCTAATACTGAACTGTTAAAGAAATAGTTCACCCAAAAATGAAAATTTGCTGACAATTTCCTCACCCTCACGTCATCCAAGTTGTAGATGAGTTTGTTTCTTCATCAGAACAGATTTGGAGAAATTTAGCATTACGTCACTTGCTCACCAATGGATCCTCTGCAGTGAATGGGTGCCGTCAGAATGGGAGTCCAAACAGCTGATAAAAACATCACAGTAATCCACACTACTCCAGTCCATCAGTTAACATCTTGTGAAGAGAAAAGATGCATTACTGTAAACAAATCCATCAAGACGTTTAACTTTAAACCTCTTTCCGGCTAAAAAAAAAAATCCTTCTCCAGTGGAAAAAGTCATCTCGTCTGAATCAGGAGAGAAATATGCACAGATCAAGCATCGTTTACAAGCCAAAAATGTTATAAATAAATATGTGGTTGGATTTTGATGTGAAAGGGGAACAAGGGATGGACTTTTCCAAGGGAGGAAGCATTATTATGGATATTTTAGCCGAAAGCAATGGTTTAAAGTAAAAACCCTTTAGTGATGATTTGTTTTTTTTACAAACACGCAGCTTTTCACTTCACAAGACATTAACTGATGGACTGGAGTGGTGTGGATTACTTGTGGATTATTGTGATGTTTTTATCAGCTGTTTGGACTCTCATTCTGACGGCACCCATTCACTGCAGAGGATCCATTGGTGAGCAAGTGATGTAACGTTAAATTTCTCCAAATCTGATGAAAAAACAAACTCATCTATACCTTGGATGACCTGAGGGCGAGTACATTTTCAGCAAACCTTCATTTTTGGGTGAACTACTTCTTTGAGTACCGAAACAGAGGATTCAGGCACTAGGTGGTGCTCTTGCTGTGTTTGGCTGGCTGTCTGACACTGCAGACACGTGCATATGTCCATTATGAGTTTAAAGAAGGGTCCAAGTGTTTTAAAGCCCCTCCCACCAGGTGTAAACTACCTGTGATGAGGACGTGTATGCTTACAGCCTCTCGGAGTGGAGCAGCTTTCGTGTTTATGCTAGGTTTAACAGGTATGACACATTTGTTTGGGTCCGACAGAACAGAGTCTCTTCCCTGACTGATCCACTGCAGGGCGCTGAGGATGCAGGGAAACACCAGTGTGTCCGTGTGTCTTTCTGCCACCAATGGCAAACCACCTCTGATCAGAAGCTCCGCCTCTGGCTTCTCCTCCTGGCCATTCAGAACGCGCCAGCTCTGCTGGTTGTCCAAGCAACGTGAGAGCATGTTTTCCACGGAAACATTAAAGTTCTGTTGGTCTGAAAGATAGAGTACGTTAGCAAAATATCACTACACCTTCTACATTGGCAAAATAAAACTACTTTGCAATGCAGCATTCTAATCAAAATAAAAACGTGTGATTTGATTTGAAAATCTTCATGCTAAAAGTGTTGTGTAGTTAGTCAGCACTCTTCACAGTTTTTAACAAAGAATTTGGTCCTGAACCACTTTAAACATCTATCATCACCTCTTATTGATTGACTAGATCTCATATCATCTTCTGCCTCTGGATCTCTTACACAGGACGGTGACTGGAAGCATCTCTTACCTGCATTACAGGTCGCTATGGCCTCCGTGATGTTCGGACAGAACACAGCAAAGTCAAAGTGACAGGGCTAAAAGAAAAAACACACTCATTAACACTCAATACAAATAATACAAACAAACATGAGTCTGGTTAACTTAGTGCAGATTAATATGATTAAAAAAATGTGAACTGATAACTCACTACGAGCAGTTTGAGCATAGCGGCACAGTCTCTCTCTCCTGTAGCATTGAATAAGAGGACCCTCACCACCGAACCCCTACAAACACAAAGAGCACTAAACACCAACAAAAATTACCCACTGTCTGCGGATATGCACAGTTCAAGAACCAATGCACGGCTCCACTGATTATATTCTTGAGTTTCTACTACATGCCTTTAGATTTGCATTTAAACCTTTCAGTCTTAATCAATAAAGATATTTTAGAAAACAGTTCACAACTTCCCTGGGAATTGAACCCATGACCTGGCGTTGGTAATGCCAGTAACACCATGCTCTACTGTCTGAGTTCCTGGCCCTGAATACAAATAAAAGAGTAAGGCCTTCTCACCCAGCGTTTCTCTCGTGTTGTGGTGTGACTTCGTTGAACCAGCGGACACAGGCCAGCATGCTGCGAGTAGTATGAGCTCCATCCAGGAAATACGTCACAGGACTGTGTTGTAGCGTCTGATTGCGCCCAGGCCACTCAGTCTCTGCAAGACCTGTGAAAACATCATATACTGTGTGTGTGAATATACATACAGTATATACACACAAATTTATTCACACAAAAACTACAATTGCTAAATGCACTATGACCTTTCCAAGGCTTTAGCACTTAGTAATTTTGTAACAATAGTGATTAATATCAGGACAAGTAACCGAAAGGCTGCAGGTTCAAATTAGAGGTCTACACGGAGGACCCGAGACCCGAGGACCCGACCCGGGATCCGTACGGGTTCGGGGCTACATTTTAAATGGTCAGTCGGGTCCAGGTCGGGTGCCAATCTATTACTTCGGGTCCCGGGCTGTTTAACATTGTGAGTCGATCGGACTCTGAGAACGCCCGGCCGTTATCAGTCAGTCAGCGCTGTGCGTGTGTTGTTTTGTAACTTTCAACTTGTAAAATTAGGATGAGAAAAGTGTGAGTCGGTAATTTGAAATAAGACAAATTATTTCAAAGAAATAATTAAATAATAAATAATATTTAAAGAAAAAAAAACACGAGCGATGTCATCAGAAGCAGGGTGGGCGGAGTTAATGCACACGCACAGTGATAATGGATACCTTCATGAGTGATGCGAGTTATTATTTCAACTTTTAAAATTAGGATGAGAAAAGTGTGAGTCGGTAATTTGAAATAAGACAAATTATTTCAAAGAAATAATTAAATAATAAATAATATTTAAAGAAAAAAAAACACGAGCGATGTCATCAGAAGCAGGGTGGGCGGAGTTAATGCACACGCACAGTGATAATGGATACCTTCATGAGTGATGCGAGTTATTATTGATTATTTTTTAAATAATATTATGAATGAACCGTCTTGTTGTTATTTCTCATTTTTGCTCAGACTCGGCTCAGAGAGCACAGAGATGATAGCAAATAAGTAAAGCTAACGTCAGCAGCCATGGCACTGGACGAGCAATCGTTATTATAATCCAAATGGGCAAACAGTCTAAATTATTATGCAAGTTGACTCGAGATACAAAAACTGCAAAACTGCAAAGTCGCATTTGTCAATCGTCACCGTGACAGCAAGTGGACTTTTGAAACTGGAATAACACATTTCAATTGGCAAGAGAGGATTAACATGGATGGAACTTTCTTGGGAAGGAGGATTGCGTGCATCACAGTCGGGTACAAGGGAGAAGGCTTCTTACATTAGGTAAGACAAAAAATTTAATTTTCACAACTTGTTTATCGACTTGTTAATAGCAATTTGCTGTGGAATATGTGCCGATCGGGTCCAGTCGGGTCTGTGTCTTCCCGGCCGGGTTCGGGTCCATCTTTCAAATAATTGCCGGTCCGTGTCAGTTCCGGGTAGTACATTTTTGACATTTCTCGGTTCTGCACGGGCCCGGTTCCAACTTTCAAAATAACAGACGGGTCCGAGTCGGTTCAGTGTAGCACACATTTACGGGTCTCTTCGGGTTTGGGAAAATTTTTCGAATTTTTGGACCCGTGTAGACTTCTAGTTCAAATCTCTTAATATGTACACTCTCATAAGACACTGAACCCCAGATTTCTTCATGGGTAATAACCTCAAAATAAGTTTAGTTAAAAGTGACTATGCTGTCTTCTAAAACACCTCATCTAAGTCTAATTTTAAGGCAACATCAAATGTATCCTTCATAGAAAACGGCAATACCAGAATGCCTTGCATTAAGAATATAGAGAATAATTAACCAAAGACTGGTGGAAATCCATTGGGAGCCCTTAAAGCCCTTTGTTTCTTGCTTTTTGCTGCCTATGTAGGCTGTACTAAATCAATCGATAAAGAAGTTCCATAAGGGTTAAAATGCCGTTTTAGAAGGTAGCTACCTATGTAGTCAGCAGACATCAAGGAGGTTCACTAGGTTTCAGAACAGAGCTTTTAATTGGGCTGTATAGTGTTTTTCCAGACCTTTGATCATTGCAGGACTAGGCTGGATCACTGGAGCTGAACTCACACCGCTGAACTCTACTGGAGATGATGATGCAGGATCTGAGGAACAAACAGCTGATTAAAAACACAAACGGAGATATGGGAACTAACTAGGGATGCACGATATATCGGCCACCATATCGGTATCGGCCGATAAATGCTCATTTTTTCTGTTATCGGTATCGGCCTGATAAGAAAATTTGGCCGATATCTTAAAGCCGATAAATAATGCATTATTTCCTTCAGAGACACTTCAGATGCGCGCTGTTCGTTTGCAGCCTTTTGTGCAATTGTACGTTGTAATATTGTGTTTATTTGATGTATATCTGATTTATCTCATATAGAACTTGGTTAAGTTAAAAGAGCGCTTCAGTTTACCGGTGATCGTCTTTAGCTCAGTGCACGCAGCTCAAACAGCAGTGCACAACATTAATAACTATGATTGGGAATGCTGTGTATATAACATTCTAATGAGAACATTATTATAATAAAACATTGTGCATTCTTTGGGTTTAGTTGCTGTGTTTCAGCGCGTTGATATGGGAAGAGCGCATCCACAACAGGATCACACATTCTGACTATAGCACGCAATAACTGCATCATTTTGTACATATATAAGTTGTAATATTATGTTTATGTTATATTAATATTAATCTCAGGATGCATTTCCTTGAGTTAAATAAGCTGCCAGCAAAACGCTTCAGTTTACAATGTTCATTCAGCTCTTCAGCTTCAGCACGTGCAGCTCAACGGCTGCTATTTAAAACAGTGGTATTAATTTGTTACTTTTTCAAAATCATTGATACATTATTAATAACAACAACCACTTGTATTTTTCTCTTATTATTTTCATCAACAATATGGTTTAGTAATTAAAATCATTTAATTATTGTTCGTGCAGAGGCTATTCTGTTTTATTGATCTGTGGCGCATTCATTTTGATTCTTTACACGTGTAATGATGTCCAGTGACTTGTTTGCATTATTTATGCATTATTTTATTTATTTGTAAGACTTTTTTATGACTAAATTTGGTAATGGGAGAGTAAAAATATTTTTAAAACGTACACCGTTCAAACTAGGCTGCTTATGTTGAAGTGTTTGGGATGTGGCTTTTAATGATGAGACCTTTTTTGTAATCAGGCTCTCAAAAAGTATATAACAATTTGGATATAGATTTATCAGCCAACATATCGGTTATCGGCTTTCAAAAATAAAGAATAATCGGTTATCGGTATCGGCCAAAATTTTCATATCGGTGCATCCCTAGAACTAACACACAAACAGTCAGAAACACGCACCTGTGAGGAAGTGTCTCTGCAGCCAGGTGTGTGAGAGCTGTAGAGCCAGAGAAGCGTTACTGCGCTGATGGTGACCAGTTAGACCCAAGCTGAGCGAACCCTCGCTCTCATACTCCTCCAGATCAGGGCACACTGATAACGAACACTGAGAGAGAAACACAGAACAATGTGAGCAAATTAACTGCATTCTGAATTGTGTATCTGTAGTATCTGTAGTATATTCGTATTTCTCACCCCAATTTCTTCTGCCCTCTCTTGAAGCACCTTCATCGGCCCATCAGGTTGTTTGACTGTGAATGCAGGAACTCCTAGCTGCAATAAACACATTCACTGAAATACTTCCAACATGCAAAGTTTCGAATTCTTTTTCTACACAAGAGTCACAGATATTCACCTTGAAAATCCCTCCTTTCTGCCAAGCAATTTTCTCAATGGTGTCTCCCAGTATGCTGGTGTGATCTATCCCCAAAGAGGATATGCCACACACCCAGGGACGCCTAAGAAAAGCATTGCAATAAATTAATCCTCAATTACCTTTCAAGTGGAGTGTATCATTTCTGTGCCATTAGCAGCAACAAATGCAATTGCAAAATAATGATTGATTCAACACAAACATCCATCTGAATAGTTGTGATCTTGAAAAATCATAGATGTAACACCTCACCTTTAACCATGTCATTTCATTCCTCGACAACCTTCCCATTTTTAATACAGGATTTGTAGGTTCATTTTTGCATGAACTACTGCTTTAACGCTTTAGAAGGAATCTGTGTGTACCTAAAGTGAATGTGTTTTTGAATAAAGATAAGTTGTCATTATTGGCTCTTATTGAGAATAAGATCTCAAATGCAGTGATTTCTTGATTTTCATGACCATTGATTGGTTCATGTGGTCAGTCAGGATCATGACTGACAGAATCAACTAAACTCATGAAGAATGCTGATCAACGATTGGTTGATATGAGAGGAATGTGTCTCGCTTGAATTATGAAAAGCCAGATGAATGGAGATTAAATGGATGTCACACTAGAATAATGTGGCACAAAGAGAGTATTAGACACGCTACACTGAAGCAGACGGGAGGGAGACAGTAAAATCTCTGATTCTCAAGTCCGAATAGTACTGTGATACCTGATAATATTGGTGCAGTCATATGCTCCACCGATCCCAACCTCAATGACGGCCAAATCAACCTGCACAGAGGCGGAGACATAGACAGAGAATTTTGGTTTATAATAAAGGACAAGTGTCAATGATCTTTCAGACAAAAAGATTAAACTTTGACATTGCTGATAAGATTATAAAATTCTAAAAACCAGGAGTAGATCACTGTCAAATGCTTGATATGTGATCTCAAACATATGTAGGTTTCATTACGGGCTCAACTGTTGAAATAAAATGATTAAATATTCATGTAAAACAGATCAGCAATGTTGCTCACCTTCTCCTGCAGAAAGACATGAAAGGCCAAGATGGTGAGAAAGCGAAAATAAGCAGGCATGCTGCTTATTTGGGCATCCTGAAACATTGAACACAAACGTTATGACAAAAAAAAAATTTATATATATATATATATATATATAACAAATGCATAAGTAAACCTTCCTCAGAAGTAAAAAGCTTGGACATGAACACATATTCACTCACAGCAGCGGATAAAGAAATTTAAAGAGTTTAAGTTCTATAATTTTGTATAATTTAATTTTTCCCCTGAAGGTTTCTTGCATCAAAAGCATTCATAAAACTATATATTCAATGATTAATACATGCAAATATTAATATATTCAAATCACAATCACTATTGTGATTTGCTAAACCCCATCCGTCTCACCTTGGTCTCCTCCAGTCGTCCGTACACCTGCCAGAAGTATTTGGTGAAGAGCTCTTTTCCTATCGGCAGCCCGTTGATTCGGATTCGCTCTCTCACTTGCACCAAATGAGGTGAACTATAGAGAGAAAGCAGAAAACAAACAATACACAAATCAAGCTACACAATAAAGATAACACAGAAAATGTAACGACTTTACTACAGTGTTTGTTTAAGCCCTAAAAGGTCTTGCTGTGAACAATGGTCAATGATTATGTAAATCATTAAGCTTGAGCTAAAGTTCAACAAAACCTAGGACAGACTGATTACATCATTTGCATGGTAATACTGACGTGACACAGCTTTACTTGTTACTCAGAAAGCTGGTTTATTTGAGTGGACAGATCAAGCAAAGTTCAGCATGAACTCGCATACATGCGCATGCATGAATAAACAGTGGAGTTACGCAACACTTACACTGATTTAAAAACACTGCTGCTCCCACAATCACTAAAGAATGACTATAAACACATTCATCTCCAAACACCGGATTATTTTGACTGGTTGTAATACCTGTAGAATCCAGTCCGGAAGCCATACTTTCTCAAAATCTGTTCTGTAAAGGCACATGTTGAACCCTAAAAATATAAAGCAATATTTTCTGCATTTCGTTCAACTTTTATAACTTGCTTCAGTGTTTAATTGCTCAGTGAACAGGTTTACCTTTCCTTTTGTTCCAGTCACGTGAATAATATTAAGACGATCAAGTTCTTCTACCTGAGGACAGACAGGACACATCAGCGCATTTTGAATGGTTATTTACAAAACATATTGCAATTAAAATATGGTTGTGAACATGTTTTAACACATTGAGACGAGGAAGAACTTGTTTTCACAATGCGAAGAAGACGTTAGTTGTTTTTGGTTGCTGATGTGCGGTCACAGTTAAGCATATGTTGAGTATTTACAATGGCTTTAAATGCGTTTTAAAAGCTTTGCATATGTAATTGCTATACAATTTTAATCATTTGTAATATTTTGAGTCTTGTTTTTAATTTATTTGTTAAATAATGTAAAGCGATAGGCTCACCGTTCATTTGCTAAGATTCATTTCTTTTGTTTTGTGTCTGCCGAAGTGCAAAAAAAAAAGGGGAAATAATTAAACAAAATTAAGTACTTTTCATTTATAATGTATTTCATTCTCTGGATTATTCCAAATTTAGGCATTACCACAATATTATTTAATATACAAAAATATACAATGTAGTTATAGAAATTTGATGTAGCTCAGTTTGAACAGTTAATTACAAAAACATTTAAAAACAGTAATTTAAATACAGATTGGAACGTTTCAACAAATCAAAATGAGAAAACTCGTTCTCACTTATTATATAGAACTCACTTATGCTTTGTTTTACATCTGTCAAGTTAAAATGTAATAATTTAATGACACTGAAATTCAAAAATGTAAATTATTTTTACACAATAGTGACTTAACTCATTAAAACATTTTTTTCAATACAGAAATTGTATATTATCCACTCACTAAGCTGTCAAACTAATCTCTTAATCATCCCAGGATGAACAGTGTTGGGGAAAGCTACTTTTAAAAGTAATGCATTACAATATTGCGTTACTCCCTAAAAAAGTAACTAATTAGGTTACTTAGTTACTTTTTATGAAAAGTAATGTGTTACCTTACTTAAATCTTACTTTAAATCTGGGCAGGGCTTGCCTGTTTGTTTTTAATATAAAAGTCCTTCTTTTACTAATGTAAAAGCCCTTTCACAACAAAAGTGGAATAAATACGTCTGTACAGTAGAGGGCGCCGCTCAAACAAATCACATGAAGAATATGACGTAGAGAAAAAAGTTCAACGCTATTCAGCAATAACAAAAATAGAACACAAATGTGTAATTTTTGCTTATTAGTATAGTTGAATTGGATCATCGAAGGTCAGTAGCAAAGACACTGGTTAATAAAATGGGATTAAATACATAAATGATATTCGTCTTATTTAACATATTTAATTATTGCAGGTTTGTATAATATTCTGAGCTTGCATTTGACTTTTTATTCATTTTGAGGAACACTGAATCCGTTTTTGTGCTGGTGAGAGGAGTAAATACATGTTCATATTTAGTCTAGAACTACAGTAAGATCATGTTCACACACAACACCTCTGCATTTACTCCCGATTTCTCTCAACATGGCAACACAAGAGCTGTCGGTCAATACATGGGAAACAAAGTAACTGGAGTTACTTATTTGAAAAAGTAACTCAGATATTTCCTTCTAAATTAAAAAGTAATGCATTACTTTACTAGTTACTTTAAAAAAGTATAGTGATTACGTAACTCACGTTAATTGTAATGCGTTACCCCCAACACTGAGGATGAATCGTTACTGGCTGAGACTGATACCAAATAATGGCTGATTTATTGACATGAATAGTGGTCTATCGTTTGTGCATACAGGTACCGTGATATAAAATCACTCATACAGTGACAATGGCTTTGGTCATGCCGTCCACTCCAGTCATGAGTACTTCAGTGTTGTGAAGCTGATACCTTGAGTCCTGCCCGCTGGAGGAAGCCTCTCATGGCCTGCAGCTGGAGCTGAGGATGACCTCTCTCTCTCTTCACCTGCTCCAGCGCGCTGGCGTTCGTCTGGAGGGTGTTGAGGGTGCAAACCGCATCCTGGAAGACATTCATAACGCGACAGGATCTCAGAGACTTCATGCCATCTCAACCACCAGCTCTGAAGCTCATGAAACTCTCATGTTTACAGCCAATCCTGATTTATAACTCGCAATATAAGTGCTGGAAGTAATTTTGAGCTGATATTCAGAGAAGATGTCGTCCATGTAAAGCTCTAGTCTCTACAAACTGAAGCTTAACTCTTGCTTTACTAACAAAACACTGAACTTATGAACTCTTTCATAATATTTAGTCAATGTTTAGCCAGAATATCTGGTTTATGTAGAACAATCATATTACAACTGAAAACTAAATATGTTTTATTGCTGAATGTTTTGGTTGGTTGGTGGAAGTGATCAGATGAATCATAAATGAAGCAATTGGCTAAATATAATCGCATATATTATTGACAATCACTTATTAACGAAACAGAACTTGCTTGACTAGCAAAGTACGATGAGGTAAATCTAGTCTTGACGCCATAAAAAATCTGGGGAAATCTCAGAAAGAAATATTTTTTAATTTTGAATCTAAGATATGCACGTAGTTTGGGAATGGCAGCCCTGAACATTGCTTATCAGAGGACAGAAGAAAAAAAAACAAATGTTTCCTGAGTTATTTCACAATAAACAAACTGAAATTGTAGCCTACATAGTTTGTGCAATTACAATTATTTAAATTGAACGATGAAAGATAATATTGATCATGTTCTATTCTGTAATGTTAATAGAAATCATACACTGTCAGAATAAAAAGGTTGCATTTTATGCATGTACAAAATATCGCACTAAATCAAAAGTTCAAATGTTACAAATAAGTTAGAATATTAATGTTGTAATACTGGTAGCACTAATATAAAAATGTGATGATATATGTAAAAAAAAAATTTTTTGTGATTATTTCAAAGGGTTACTAATGACACATCATTTGGATATTTTCATGTCTGGGAAAAATGTGGGATTCAACGGGTTAAAATGCGTTTTAAACAAAGTTAAGTGGTTTTCATTACCAATTTTACTCTTAGTAATTTAATAATGTAATCAATTTGATAATTTAAAAGTTTAGTGCAGAAGTATCGAATCGGTATCGATATCGACGATACTGCCTTGAAAATATCGTATCGAAAACAAAATAAGGGGTCTCGCCCATCCCTAACATGCACACATTACGCGGGAAACATTTACCGCTCTTTGATTTTAAACTCTAACGGCTGATGTAACAACCGTTACAGATGAATCAGCCGCGTACGCTGGATTTACAGCGTAATTTCAACTGAGCCCAAAAATAAAACTGCCGGGCAAAAGTGCACAAACTCAACATTTATTGTTAATAATTTCCATACAAACACATAACATATGGACGCATGCTTTACCTGATAGTCCATTCTTCGGAACCGCGGAGCAGCTTTAGTACTGGAGAACCTCACTGACAGCTCGGCGACTCTGGTCCAGTGTCGGTTGCTCGCGGAGGCTTCGGTACACGCGTGTAAACGCTCCAGCACGCGGCACAGGCGCAGCATGGCGACCCGGAGAGAGAGAGCAGGAAGCCGCTCCAAATTTGGTGAGTTTTCCTGTCAATATGGAGCTCTGGCGTCATGCCACACCCCCTTCCTCACCGTACAGACTTCACTAGTTTACTATCGCCAGTGCGAGTGACAACAATTTGGTGCATTCGATTAAATACAGAATTCAGTGATGATTTGGGATTCGAGGAAGTCAAAAGAGGCTGCAAAGCGGATAGTTGAGTCACCATAACATTTCCAGTTCGCTGTCGATTCAGACCACAGCAGACCTCCTGTTTTAACCGGGCTGTGCGTTCATGACTCAGAGAAACACGCCGCGCTGCACGGGTTCATGTTAAAAAAAACAAACAAACTGGATTTCTCTGAGTTGCCATGCAGTGCTGCTAAACGCTTCCCACGTGTCAGCTGTCTTCGAGAGCCAGCGCGCACGTGGTACTGCGCATGCGCACTGTCGCTTATAGCGCAGCACCGCCACCTACTGGATAGAGCGAGAGAAACGCGTAATTTAGGGATGTCATGTAAATCAGCTCAGATAACGTTTGATTGAGCTTTATAGTTTTGTATGTTTATTTTTTATTTAATTTATTATCTCGTTAGCAATTATAGTTGATCAATTAATTCATTCAGTTCATCGACAATATGATCATTCAAATATATTCGGACTGGAAGGAAATTTAACTACTTCATGACTGTTTCATTGCATTTTTTTAAAATTAATTTTGTTAAAGGGATAGTTCACCCAAAAATAGTTGGTAAAAATCAAACAGTTGGTGGTTGCCTTTGACTTCCATAGTAGGAAAAAAATACTATGGAAGTCAGTGGCAACCACCAACTGTTTGATTACCAGCAATCTTCAAAATATCTTATTTTGTGTTCAACATAAGAAAGCAACTCATACAAGTTTGGAACGACATGAGGGTGAGTAAATGATGACAGAATTTTCCTTTTTGGGTGAACTATCCCTTTAATTTAAATAACAAAACTAAATTTTCAACATTTATTATTTAATAAATGTAATATTGAATTGCTTTCATAAGTTATTTATTTTTATTTTTAAAATAAAATCAAATGTGTTGGGACATATTTAAATTAAATGACCATTTATGTATAATAATATTCACAAGCAGGACGCAAAGTGTACAATCAGGGTTCTCAGCTTTGCTTCTGGAGATATAATTATACATATTTCTAATTCTAGTTAAACGATTTCAATCTCTCCTGCAGTTTTGCTAAATGACCAGTAGATGTCGCGAGAAGACAGTGGATGATCCTGTGGTGACAAACTACTGAAGACCCACATTTAAGTGTTAACGCAACATTTTCTCAACAACTTGCTGAGAAGAAACGTTTGCCCCTCCATCTGATCACTGTAAATAATCAGTTGCTGCTTTAGATGTTTTAAGAATGATCAAATTGACTTTTCAAGTCATTTCAACTTCAATTACATTAAACTGACTTTAAAATATTGAGTTAAATGTCATATAACTTTAAAAAAAAATTAAGTTGAAATTGGTTAAATTAATTATGACAAGTCGATGGAAAAAATATTTTGCTTGACTTATTAATCACAATTTTTTTGAGTGCTGAACTCTGGTAAAGAGCTGCAGTACTGTTTTGTTAAGTCTCTTAATGGTGGTATTAATACAAGTTAATTATAAAGCTAATAAAATATTAAAATACACGTGTGGTTACCTTAAGGGGTGTTGTGGCATAGTGGTCAACTGCTCAATGATGGTAAATGGATAGAAAATATATTCATTTGAATTTATAAAGCCATAAAAAAAAATTCAGGTTTGAATTGCTATTAGGCCTTTTTTCTAAGCATATATCCTTTAAATAATACAAAATAGAGTGTCTTTATGTCAGTTATGTGGAATGAAGAATATCTGTATGATTGATTCAACATATAAAAGCTCGATTCCATAGATCTTACTCATTGCTATACAGTGACCCATGGGTTAATAGAGCAGACATGCATTTGCTTACATCCTATTACCAGTGCATGACAGAGAAGGGGCAATTTGTGAGAAAGGCCACATATCAGGAGATGATCAAAGAAACTACTAACGACTCCGTATTAAAGTTGTCCAAGCATATTATGACATTTAGTCCAGTGTGACGAGCCTTTTTGGTTCATTACGTGCTAAATCCATTCCCGTGATGAGATCCTGAATTACTGGAATGGAAACGATGCGAATTTCAGCTCTGGTTATCTTCTTGGAAGATGCTTGTGTGGTGATAGTGAGCAATTTAGATATTGACCAGACATTCTGCCTTTTATCCACATGTAAACACGGTTTATCTCAGTGAAACATGTGCGTGAAAGCGATTACAAGGAGGTTAGATGTCAAGATTTGGTCAGAGAAGTGCAAGAAATGAGAATACAGTGTTATGTTGGATTCGGAGAGGTAAAGGAGATCATTCCAGCTCTAAGGCATGAGTTGAAGGTGAGAGATTACAAGGACTAGAACACGGTGTCTCTGGGCTTTTAGGAACATTTCAGGTTCTGTTACGTAGAGCCGTTCGGCTTTGGCCTGCAGCACTTTGACCTCAGAGGAAGAATTGGAAAGGTTTATTTTTTTTCTTTTAGGTAATTAAAACACTTATCACCTACTAATCTGAATTTAGGTAAATACTGTTCCATGGGCGTTGCTAGGCCATTTTTATGCCATTCAAATTTGTGATCGCCACAACAAAACCCGCCCAGTTGCTACTCAAAACTAGCCCTGTCACGTTTCGAAAGTGGATCCCCCGGTAAAATTCGCATGTTAGGGGCTGAATATCACGTTATTGGGGTCGCTTAAACCTGCGGACATGAAAAACAACCCGCAGCAACAGTGTTAAAGTAGCCTAATTGACTTGGCAACACTGGTGTTTGTTTATCGATAGATTGTTAAATTATCTGCATCGGTGCAGTTCTTTGTCAATTGGACAAAGCAATTGGTTCCCCATCTACTGTAGCCGAAGTTTTCGCTGCGTTCACCCCTCATCACACCACAGTAAAAACACCAAGGAAGGGGTTACACACTAAAGAGCACAAAACGGACACATACACACACACACAGAAATGAACTGGTGTGGCTGTTACAATATGGAAAAATTGAGCCAGGAGACTCAAATAAGAGGTTGAAATCAGATTAACCACTGATAAAGCATTCCTGTTCATTTTTGTTGAACTCTGATGTTATGTGTAATAAAACGTCTTTCTGTGTTCAGGTTTGACTGTAGTAAAATTAATTCAAAAACTTGCATTTCAATAAAAAAAAAACCTAAACCTTTTCAAAAAGGTGTCTTTGAGAATGTCTAAATATAAATCCAAATCCACAACTTAATAAAAATAAGTACTTATGTCTAAAAACAACTACAGAATGAAGAAGCCTTTTTATATAGGAATCTAGTGGCTTAACCATGTCATTTCAGAGGTTTTTCTGTTTTTACTCCCACCTGATGGAACTAATCTTCCTTCAAAAATTGGATTTTAAAGGCATTGTCTGGAGTCTTTGTCCAGAGAAAGTTTTTTTCGTCAGCTGAACAATCGTGTTAAACAACAATACTTCAGTCTCTCACAGCCTCGTTTTCATTCCTGTCAGAAATTAAATATGGCGCTGCCCTGACTGAAGTCTTTTTTCTAAACATTTGTGCAACATATTCACGTCTATGGCTTTAAATCAGACAAAATAGCATCCTTACATCATTTGTGTGTCGTGAAGAACACATGCTATGTATAAAAGCTCATTTGAATGCATCAGACACCAGAATGAGGTTTAATAATTGCTTTAATTTGCCCATCGCCTCACAGTGCTACAGGGTGATTCCCTTTTACAGAACTGTTAATCTCATTATTGCCTGTAGCGTCACTTATAATCACAGAGTAAGACAGCTTTCAGAAGAGGACAATAAATAATCTCAATAGGTTTTGAAAAACAGCATCTAAAAGAAAAGATTTATGAAAACATCATGCACTACAATATGCATCTCGCTAAAACAGTTCAGTCTTTGAAAATGCACAGGCAATTTGATCCAATCAAAAGAAATGGAAGACATTATTAATCAGAGATGATGAACAGATCTATGTACAAACACTGACTTATGTCTCTATATTCAAGTTTTAACAACTGGAGTATATTAAAATAAAATAAAAATATTCAGCCAGATTTTCTGACTGACATATCCTTGTGCTGAATGTAAGAGAAAATGATAAATGATCTGTCTTAATGACAGCATTTAAGTTCCCACACACACAAAAACAAGGACATTTGCGTATTGCTGTCACTTGGTGCAGCTGTTCCACATTAAATATCATTTATTGTGTCCTTACACCTCTCAACGTTTCATCTCAGTATAAAAGACGTCACTATCTACACCATTACTTCTTTAAAAAAAAAAAAAAAGTACAATAAAAATATCCAGATAATAAAATCACCATAAATCAACTGCTTCATAGTAAATACATTGAACGCAATCACATTGAAAGTATCTGCCCTGTTATGGATTGTCATTTATGAAGAAACAGAGTTCACAAAAGGGCAGAGGGAATTTCGTAGTCAAGAGCATCCAGCGCGGTTCCCGCTCTTCCCGTCACGTGACTTTAAGATAGCCGTTGACAACCGTTACATACTGCATAGAGAAATGCTTCACTCAAACACTACAGTGTCTGGCACCTACTGTCCATCATAAGAGGTAGAACTAGAAAATAATATTCATGTCGAGTGTTTCCCACTTTCTGAAGTGTCTTGTTAAGATTTTTTGTTTTTAAAACCGCAGTTTCCCATATTGGGATAAATAGTTACCGCCACCATTGTGGTTTAGTAATAATATACGCTTAAATACACTTCTAAAAGACTAAAGGTTTGAGTTTTCGGAGAAAAAAACATACTTAAAGTATCAAAGAAAACTATCCATTTATGCAATAAAAAAAATAGGTAATTGCAGCCGTTTTGCTCACGTTTCTGATTTCTTCTCACAATTCTGAGTTAAAATCTCACAATTGCGAGATTTAAACTCTGAATTCTAGGAATAAAAGTCGGAATTGTAAACTATAATCTCTGAATTTCAAGAAGAAAGTTTATATCTGACTTTTCTCTCAGAATTCTGAGTTTAAATCTCAAGATTGAAAGAAAAAAAGAATTGTGCAATAATTTGCCATTACCGTTTCCATTTTTTATTCTGTAGCTTCCATAGAAAACAGAATTTGTTCATAGATTTTTTTAGAAAATTTGATCTAATGTGCTCATTTGAATGAAGTGCAGTTATTTGGCCAAAAGAAAACTCAAACCTCAAGTTTTTAATTTTTTTAATACATTATTAAGACTGATTATGACATGATTCTGACATGCTTTCTGTTTAATAAAATATGGTTATAAAAGTTTAAAAATGATTGGGGAAAAAAAAATTCAGTCTGGACCCAGAACCAAAAACATTCATCAATAACAAAAATACTTTTTTCCCCAACTTTCCAACATTAATGCTACCAAAACGTCAGAAGGACATATTGAGGAGCTAAAAAAATTCAATTAAGTAAAAAAAAAAAAAACTCTTTGGTAAAGAGTTTGTTTGTGCAGCTATTGGTTGTAGTGTTTAAATACCATTTTCCTTTTTTTGGACTTTGAATAGAATCATTCTAGCAAAGTTTGTTTTGTTTAGCTGAATGACCAAACCATCATCTGGACCTAAAAGTGTCTGTGTGAAAGTGTTTTCAGGAGTGTTTAAAGGGACGTTTCGGAGGCTGGAGTTTTCCAGAAGAACTTGTTGTTGTCGGGGTCCAAATCGATTCTGATCTGAGGCACCATCTTCTTAAAGGGGTTTAAATCCTGACTAGGAGAAAGCAAAAGAGAGAGCTGTTAGAGATGATTACAAAACACACAGCTTATAGACATGCATTATAATGCTAACTGATTGGTTTGCCAATGCATTTCAGTGATTTGACCTAAATTAAGACAAAAAATAACATGGTAATGGTGGTTCCACCAGCTAGACCAGCACTAACCACCATAAAGCAGCCTGAGCCAGCATGGAATTCATGCTGATATAAGCTGGATAATTATAGACAAAGATGTGCACACACAGATTTACCTTGACACAGTCTTGGAAAGGAAAAAGTGCTTTCCATCAGTAGGGAGTGAGGAAGGACATGGGCTTTCCTATGAGAAACAAACACGAGCTGTTAATATACATACATACACACGGCAGATTATCAGATCATAGAGGCTTAATATCATATGTATAACATGTTGTGATGCAGCTGAAAAGAAGAGTTGATTTGTTAGTGGTTAGAATGAAAAGAGGTAGTAAAGAACAGGAAATGCAGAGATAAAAACCATCAGGTTAAAGTCAACACGAGACAGTGTTTGATTCAGTGTTTTCTTGCTATTCATTAAATTTTTTTGTTTCGCTATTATTTTTGTGATTTTGGGGTTGGTAAAATTTTTGAATGCTTTTGAAAATATCTCTTCTGCTCACCAAGGCTGCATTTATTAGACTAAAAATACAGTCAAATCAGTAATATTGTGAAATATTATTGCAATTTGTACAAACTGTTTTCTGTTTGAATATATTGTAAAACGTAATTTATTCCTGTGATGTAAAGCTGAATTTTCAGCATCATTACTCCAGTCTTCAGTGTCACATGATCCTGGTGGAATAAAAAAATATTGATTTTGTAAAATAAAATCTTACTGAATGGGCATCTGAAGGTTGTGTATAGGAATTGTTATTTTAACAATGTGCATTGTTTCTTCCACAATAATTATCAAAAGAATCGTTGATGCAACCGTTATGGACCTGAAATTGTTAATCACTAAATTCCACATAAATCCCATCAATATAGAGCAGAATAAATCCAGGTGCTCGGAGAGATATAAGAGCGATCAATGACAGCGAATTTTGATAAAAGACAAACATTTGGAATGAATCATGCACGAAAAGACCAGGAACATGTATTAGGAAAGTAAATAGGGTCCATTCTGATTGCATGTTGACTTTATTAATACATACAGTACACACAAAGTTGCAGTATAGTGATTAAGCTTGTATTATCTGTTAAGAGCGGATTATTGATCCACACAGACCAGGAAACCAAGCAACAGCATAAACAAAGAGAAAAGACGGGATTCAGAGATGTGAGGAAAGCCTGAAGAGGGGAGGGGTAGGCCATTATTAAAGTTGTTAGTAAGAGGACAGCGTGACGGCTGGAACCCGTGCGCGAGGTGGAGGGAGACCCTGCGTGTTTACTCACGGTCTGAGGGCTTCTCCCCCAGCACTGGCTCCTGTTCCATGGTCTCCATGGAGATCTTTATGCTGGGAACGTTCTCAACGGCTGGAAAATCCGACTGTAAACGCAGGGGTGGCACATTCTTACCACTGCAGCTTTACAGAAATGCCAGTTTCTACCACACACACACACACACACACACAGAGAGAGAGACTCACGTCGTTCATGTCACTGTCAATGCTTCCTTTCTTTTTCTTCTTCTTCTTCTCATCCTCTTTCTTCTTCTTGTCTTTCTCGGGCATGATGTCATCCAGGTAACTGAGATCGTGCTGCGAGAACACGTAATCCATGGCCTTTCTCACGGCGACCAATGCAAGAATCTGGAAAGAAGAACAGAAAGAGATTTCAGGTGTGTGGAAATTAACCCTGTAAAGTCTCACATATGAAATATGACCCTGGAGCACAAAAGCAGTCTTAAGTCGCTGGGGGTATATTTGTAGCAATAGCCAACAATACATAGTATGGATCAAAATGATAGATTTTTCTTTTATGCTAAAAATCATTAGGATATTAAGTAAAGATCATGTTCCATAAAGATATTTTGTCAATTTCCTACTGTAAATATATCAAAACTTAATTTTTGATTAGTAATATGCATTGCTAAGGACTTCATTTGGACAACTTTAAAGGTGATTTGCTCAGTATTTTGATTTTTTTTGCACCCTCAGATTCCAGATTTTCAAATAGTTGTATCTCAGTCAAAAATGTCCTATCCTAACAAACCATTCATCAATGGAAAGCTCATTTATTCAGCTTGCAGATGATATATAAATCTCAATTTCGAAAAATTTACCCCTATGACTGGTTTAGTGGTCCACCGTCACAAATAATTGTCAGACAAAATTATAATAATAAAAAAAAAAAAAAGAGTTTATTGAAACTTTAATAAGATAAAATAAGATATATATGTGTTTTTTGATATATGTTGTATGATGAGCTCATTTTTGAGAAAGAAAAAAAACAGCTCTATTTTATTCAGAGGCCCAAACTGAGCAAAAATATGCAATTTGACGCAGTTTCTGATATTTATATGGTCAAAAAGTACGATGAAATTCTGACAGAAGTCAATGAGATCTTTATAACGGTGTAAACAGTATTAGATTATTATTAAGTATTATATAAAATGCATATACATATCAGTTGTCAATCTATATCTTCCAATAATGTCTTAGTAAGATGATATTTACATGCTTAGTTTTATGATCAAAACATATAATGCAATGTAATATAATGAAGATATAAACAAATGGATGAAGAACAAATAAACGTTCCTCAAAAGCCTGGTGATCATATTTAGGACTTTTTCTAAAAAAAATGATGTATGGATAATCAAGTAAAGCTAAGTTGCTTCAGTCCAGTAAGTGTTCATCTTGAAATAAAACTAGTTATTCTAGTTTTAAAAGTATTAAAAGTTATTCTTATGTACACTTTATAAAAAATCAGAAAAGATTTCACAGCAAAAAGACATGTGAACCACAACCTAATTGATACTAAAAGGACCTTTTAATGCTAAAAAGTATAAACTATCAATCAGATGAGCATGTTGTAGATTGGGTAGAACAGGTTTTTAGCAAAGTTTTGATCATGTTAAGGCCTTAGAAATCTGTGTATCAAATATGATACTGTAGGATTTATAGGGTTAAAACATGAGTCTTGATGTTTCATGTTCCTCAAAAGCCTGGTGATCATATTTAGGACTTTTTCTAAAAAAAATAATGTATGGATAATCAAGTAAAGCTAAGTTGCTTCAGTCCAGTAAGTGTTCATCTTGAAATAAAACTAGTTATTCTAGTTTTTAAAGTATTAAAAGTTATTCTTATGTACACTTTATAAAAAATCAGAAAAGATTTCACAGCAAAAAGACATGTGAACCACAACCTAATTGATACTAAAAGGACCTTTTAATGCTAAAAAGTATAAACTCTCAATCAGATGAGCATGTTGTAGATTGGGTAGAACAGGTTTTTAGCAAAGTTTTGATCATGTTAAGGCCTTAGAAATCTGTGTATCAAATATGATACTGTAGGATTTATAGGGTTAAAACATGAGTCTTGATGTTTCATTATACGTTCTTCAGGTCAGAATGTTTCTGGATTCTTTAAAGAATTGGAATATGCAAGTTAATTGTTTTCTTAAGAACTAGAGAATAAAAGTTCTTTGTGGATCTGATTAGATTTCCAGTTTTGCGTGCAATGCACATCAGATGATCATTAAACCGACTGAGTGCATTTTGTGTTTGCAAATAAAAGACTCACCATCACAGGAAATATGATGGCTGCTACTGTTGACTTCAACACCCACAGGAGAGCCAAACACAGCACCTGTGACAGACACACACATTCATCATGCATACACAGCACTAAAGCTATAGATGTGAGTCCTGTATGAGGCTGAGCATGTGACCACACACACACACACACACACACACCTGTATGAATGTGAAGAAGTGAACCCGTCTCAGCGGTACGTGCCTCAGGTAGATCAGATCTGGCTGGTGTTTTGCAGGCATCAACAAGAGCTGCAGACGATCCATAAACTACATACACAAAAAAGATTTATTCACAGTTTATTTAGAGGCAGATATCCTGTTGTCACAAAAATGTAAAAAACAAACAATATTCTGAAAATGAAATCTAAAATTATGTGAAATAATTAACTATTTAATTGTATTTAAATATATAATGTGTAATATAATACATTTATTGTATAAAATAAATATAAAATGTAGTATAAGTATACACAACATTGTAAAAAATAAATATAAAAAATATTAAATATTAAATATATACACATTTCATATATACATACATATATATATAAATATACATAAATAATAATAATATAATATATTCCATTTGTATTCTATTTGCATTTCTTTTTTTTACAAAATTATATTACATTGAAAATAATCAGTGAAAAAATTGAAATGCAAATGAAAACTTATTTCCATAGTGCAAAGTATTGAAAAATGTATAAAAATAAAACCACTAAAATAATCCTATTCAAATATATACAGTATGTATTCTATTTTAAAAATAAAAATGCAATTTAATTTATTATTTCCTGTTATCAGAAAATTAGATAAATAGATAGAACAACATACAGACAGACAGATAGATAGATGACAGATAGATAGAACAAGATACAGACAGACAGATAGATAGATAGATGACAGACAGATAGATAGAACAAGATACAGACAGATAGATAGATAGATAGAACAAGATATAGACAGACAGACAGACAGCCGCTTGGTCTCGACTGAAACAATAGCGGTGGTTAGCGTGCAGCGGTGTAATCCTCTGACCATAATCTCTCATAATATTCCACAACAGCCCCAGAGTTTGTGTAAGATTTCCCCATCAGCCGTTTGTACCTTGAGTTTGTGCTCCTTGCGGTTGATGATGACCGCTGTGATCTGCTGGTCCATGAAGATGAGGATGGTGACCAGGAGAGCGGGTAAGAGTGATGCCAGGTAAACCCACCACGGGTTTCCTCCAAACGGTGGAACAACTATATATATATATATATATATATATTTAATTATATATATTTTTAAATTATTTTTACATTTAAATTACAAACATTTTATATTTTATACATCATATGTTACATTATATACAGTCAAACCAACATTTATTCAGATGCCTTCAACATTTCACACATCATCACAAGTTTATTCGCTATAGTTTAGAAAATGGTAAAGAACTCAAGATTATCTGGATAACAATTAAGAAAAACATGGTCAGGTCAAAGTGTCTGAATAATTTTTGGTCCCAAATCTGTATCAGTTTTACTGGTAGTTCACTGTATGAAGAATTTTTGGGTATAATATGTTTACTTTAAACAGTTTACTTTATTTTGCTATCCTCACTTACATAAATGAACTATAGTGTCCTGTACCCACTAGTAAAAAAATATCAAAAATGATATCTGGTGTCTGAATATTTTTTGGTTTGACTGTACATATATGCATTTTAAATATATATTTAAATATATTTCTGTTAAGTATTTAAATATTTAAATTAAATAATTTATATATAAACCTATAGTACATACAGTATGTAAAGACATATACACATACATGTATATCTATGTATTCAAATGAATAAATATGCAGTATACAATATTTATTTTAATACAATATTTTATAAATTCAACATTTGTTTTAGCATGACACTTTATAATAACTTTCATCAGCAAACATTATATAAATGTATGTATAAATTATGTAGTTTATCTACATTCAAATAGAAATATGAGCATCATAATTACATTTGAAACTAAATTATCT
>NW_015505240.1:3728254-3728500 GCF_001515645.1 Sinocyclocheilus grahami
AGATAGATAGACAGATAGATAGATAGAACAAGATACAGACAGACAGACAGATATATAGATGACAGACAGACAGATATATAGATAGAACAAGATACAGACAGACAGATAGATAGATAGATGGAACAAGATATAGACAGACAGACAGACAGACAGATAGATAGATGACAGACAGACAGACAGATAGACAGATAGATAGATGACAGACAGACAGATAGATAGAACAAGATACAGACAGACAGACAGATA
>NW_015505240.1:3729509-3731374 GCF_001515645.1 Sinocyclocheilus grahami
ACAGACAGACAGACAGACAGACAGATGACAGACAGACAGACAGACAGATAGATAGATAACTTTTTGTGCTTTTTTTATTCTGATAATTGAGCAGTCATTTAAAAATAAATAAAAAAATCCTCAGAAATGAATTCAAGAAATCAAGTTTGATGGAGTTGTGGATATACTGCTATATAAATATTAGCCCTATATTTATTTATATTTATAAGCCCTATATTCAATTCACTTAAGAAAAATAATGAGAATTGCTTAAAATACCCTAATATTTTGTAGACACAACTGATATTTTCTTCAATACTCTTCAGTTTACATCACAGATATGAATTATGATCCTGTTATTTACAAGCCAGAGTCATGAGTCATACATATTTGTGGTCTGTTTTCCCAGAAGAGAAAGAAACTGATAAATACATGTATATGTGCTAAAAATAATATTTTGTCAACTTTTTGCAGTACACATGAACTCAAAGCAAACACACATGCATTAAACAACATTCTGTCTTATTCTCCAGCACAAAGATTGAGTTTTAGTATGCAAATACAGTGTAGATAGAGTTGAATAAATATGAAAATTCAAACCTTCAGAATGGGGGCCATGAAGACCGACAGACCCGTCAAAATAAACACCATTGTTCCTGTGACTCTCTGCTCCCTGCATGAGAAAGAATCGACCAAACCAGCATGAGCCACAGTCTGGTGAACTGAATCAAAACACGTGACACAATAAAGCTACATATTACTAGTGATAAACTCATATATCAGATCATTTATTTAAGATATTTAGTCATTTTGGGATTATTAGCACTACTGTATGTCTGCTTGACTGATAAAACATGAGAGCCGCTTCCTCCTCAGTTCCACCGACAGCCTCATCAACAGATAATAAATACTAATGGATGATAAAGTACTTCTGCTTTTCATTTTATTAATGAATTTTGAGTAAATACTGTGCAAAATAGGTGTTTATCTCACGTGATGTCAATCAATTGTATAGTGTATATACATTGGCATTATATTTACATTTACATCAGTGTTATTTTAGTATCATTGACATACTATTATAATTTTTAATAATATTTTGAATTAAATTTCATTTGTTTAATAGCCGTTTTTAATGCATTTTAGTTGAAGTTTTAGTAATTTTCTTGTTTTGTTATCTTTATTAGGTTTTTAAATTTGTCTATATAGTTATTATTTTTATTTATAAATTTTTAGTTTATTTAGTTTTAGTTATTATGATAACCCTTTACAGTAAGATCTCATTTGGTAACAGATTAACATGAATTAACAATGAAAAAAATATTTTTACAGCATTTATTAACTTTAACGTTCATGTTAGTTCAAAGGACATTAACTAATATTAACAGATACAACGTTTGATTTTAATAATGTATTAGTCACTGTTGAACCTAACATTAACTAATATTAATAAATGCTGTGTAAGTATAGCTCATGTTAACTAATATTGTTAAATAATGTAAACAAATGAAACCTTATTGTAAAGTGTTACCATTATTTTAGTACTTCAAGTTAAAATAATCGAAAGTCAGCAGCACAGAAGTTTTATTTATATTTTATAAAAAAATTACATTATGGAACATTATGGATTATGCATTATATCATCCACATTCTATGTAGATATTGAAATCAGGGATGTAAAAATCCATATTGATCCATCTTTACACATTATGCTGGTTGTTTATGGTCTATTTATTCACATTGTGCTGTGTAGCCCCGCCCACAGTGAAATCTCATTGGTCTAAAATGCTGCTCCACACAATGGTATATTAAACTTGTTTAATCGGTTGTCTTTTAGCAAGGACAGACTCTTTGATGCTGTAATCAATTTTTTCCTAGTTAAAATA
>NW_015505240.1:3734910-3735502 GCF_001515645.1 Sinocyclocheilus grahami
TTATCTATTGATCTGTTATATATTATATCATGTATTATGGTTTGTTAACATTACTAATGAAAGTTATATTGATTCAGCTTGTGCCGATACAGATTTTGCGGTAACAATACGAGCACTGGATTCTCACAGGACGCACAGTTGTGTCTGTTTGTGACACACACGTATTAGAGGTTTCAAGTGTCGGACTTCAGTGAGTGGATTGAAGGTATGATAATAATAATATATGCAATAATAATAACAATAATAATATGGTACTATTAAAGGATTACTGTAACATAGAAGTTCCCTCACAAAGACATTAAACCCACTCATCACACACATACACACCTTGAATTCACTTGGCACTAGCAGTTTGGGTGTATCCACACCGACGAGCGCGTCCACACCACAGAAGATCAAAATGGCCAGAATAATGGCGAAATCACTGATCAGTTTGCGGACCTGCGAAATATAATCAACCATTCAGCATATTAATTCACATGAACAGTTCAAATAGTTCAGAATATGAACAAATAACACTGCTTTTTTTTAGCATCGAGATTTTATGTTTATTTTATTATTTATTTTATGTTTCTCAAATAAAATAAAACAA
>NW_015505240.1:3735929-3754002 GCF_001515645.1 Sinocyclocheilus grahami
TTTATTTTATTATTTATTTTATGTTTCTCAAATAAAATAAAACAAATAACTTTCAAATATGAAAAAATTATTAATGTTAATGTAGTACTTTTATTATGTAACGCTCGGCCTTATCAGATGCATTACAATTATATTATTATAGAAAATAAATACAAACAGCATGTATAATAATTATACAAAATGTGTATTATATGATTTATAACAAAAGAGCTATAATAAAATTTACAAATCTGCATGAAGACTCAAAACTAATGATAAAACAGTTATTTGTCAAATGCAATACCCAACAACTGTGATCAGTATTTTTTTTTTTTAAGATTTAATAATTATAATTTTTTATATAAATGCATAAAAGGAAAAGTGAAATTTTTTAGATGCAGTCACCATCTCTTGTATCTTTTTTTTTGTTTTTTTTTTTGTAGTTCACTTACAATCATGTGCCGTATTTTTAAGCAAAGTAAGATATACAAAAAAAACAATAGGATTTGATCTCTAAAAAAATAAATAAAAAAATAAAAAAATAAATAATTTATTTGATTTATAACAAGACAGTTATAACAACTAAAAATTTATGTAAAAAAATAAAATATATATACCATACAGGATGGGCGCATTTTACATGTAAAAAAGAGGATGCAAAAATGTCTAAATCAAAAATGCCTAATAAAGAAAAGCTCATTAGTAAACTGCATGTAGTGCTGTTACATGCAATACTCAACAATCAAAATCAAACACATCACTGATCACTGACTAGAAATGCACTATAAACACCAGAATCGAAAGTGAAAACTATCATCTTTAAATCTGTAATCTCTAATTAGTGGAGATTAATGAAGATTTATGATGTTTTAATGAGTGCAGACTGGTAATATTCTACTGCATTTTTGGACGGATCAGTGATGGACTATTTTCCATTACAGCTGCCAAACCAAAAGATTATGTGTTGTATATGTGCAGTAACTTGTCAAAAATGGCAGTTTTTAATTTATCTGAGTGTACTGATGATGCATTGTGGGTATTTTAATAATTGAATAATGATCAACACAAACACACAGAGCATCTTACCTGTCCAGTGCTGTTCATCAGGACCTCCATCTTCTCCATGTACAGAGCTGAAATGTTGCCTTTTGAATCAAAGACACAAAAGATGAGTTTAGTTTTATATTAAACCTGATGTTGAATGTCAGTTTCTCACTCACTCATTTTCTTGATTACTATTTTGTCATGTTTTCTAATAAGAATATACAAGTCATGTGCAAAACTGAAAGAAAATGTAAAACATTCAAAGTAACAATTTGTCAATAGGGTAAAAAAAACGTTTAAATATTAAAATATTTTCTCTGAAAGAATTCATGTTAATATATTACTATTAGTATATTAATATATTTAAATAAATAAATAGCATGTGTACTAATTAAAAAAATGTGAACTATACGATGTGAATGACAAAATGTAAAATATTTAAACAAAATTACAATTTGTCAATAGCTTAAAAAACGTTTAAATATAATATTTTCTTTAAAAAAAGAATGAATGTTAATATATTACTATTAATAAATTTTTTATAAAAATAAATAAATAAACAAAAGAAAGAAAGAAATTGATCTGTAAAGTAAATCTGAAAGAAAACATAGCATGTATAATCATTTTTAAAAATGTGAATTATATATGAATGATAAAATACAAAATTCAAAAAAAGTAACCATTTGTCAATAGAGTAAAAAAAAGAATAAACTTTTAAATATTCAGATATTTCTCTGATATATATTTCTCTGAAAACAAGTATTTATGTTACTATATTACTACTATTACAAAAAATAAATATATAAAAAGCATGTATAAAAATTTGAAAAGAAATGTGAATGACATGATTTATAAAAAAGCTATAGTAAATGAAAATGTACCAGTCACCAATTAAAAATGCCTAACGAAGAAAAGCACATCAGGAAACTCTACTGTATGTTGCAGTGTTAAATGCAACATTAAATAATCAGAAATCAAACACAAAACATTTTCTTAATGAGTATTATGAGTTGTTTTCTAATAAGGATAGCAAAATCATGTGCATAATTGAAAGAAAATGTAAAACATTCAAACAAAGTAACAACTTATCAATAAAATTTCTTTTAAATATTAAGATATTTTCTCTGAAAACAAGCAATAATGTTAATCTATTATTATTATTGTAATATATCAATAGTAATAACATTAATAAAAATTTCATAAAGATTATATAAAAACTGATTATTTTTGGCACAAACACTTTTCTATCTGACTGTCTTCTTCACTCAGTCATCGTCTCACCGTCTGGAGGACTGCAGTGGCATCCGTACTGCGTGACCAGGTCTATGTTGAAGTCTGAGTTGATCGGATGATGGTGAGCCAGTTTGAGCATTTTCTTGAAGGAGAGTTCCAGGAAATGCTGCTTGTTTTTGGTCAAACTAAATATGACACATCAATACAGAAAGGAAGTATAAACTCTGTAGATTTACAGTCTGGGTTTGTGGATGGATCCCAATCCAAGCTGATGTTCAAACATCATTCTCTAACTAAATGTGAAACAGATAAGCTTTTGTATGCATCTGTGTGTACGTGACACCCACTTGCTGAAGTTAAAGAGCAGTCGCTCAAAGACGAGCACGGGTCCGGTGCTGCTCAGGATAGTCAGAGGTTGACCCGCAAACAGACAGAACACAACACCAGCCAACGCCGTCCCGACAAAACTCTCCAACACGCCCTGCACAGACAGACAAACACACAGATGTCAAGCGGAAAAACTAAAGCCAAGGCAGTGTATTTGAAGGCAATTTTTTAGTGAACTCTTATCAGATTTGAGCCCATATGTGACAACAGCTGCTTCTTGACGAGCACATTTCTGCCTGACGGTCAGATCTGAAAGCGCTTATTCAGACAAATGCCTGGAGTTTTCTCAGGTAAGCATCACTATTAAACTTAAGTGTGTAACTCGCATACAGTAAGAAAATCAATTTTCTGACAAGACATTTTCTGTTAAGTTTATGGGCATTTCCTTCAAGCCTCAAACACAACACAATACGATGTATAATTAAAATTATGAGTGAAACACCTGTAAAACAATTCATATGGAAAATCCCTTCGTATTAACACAGTACATTGGGCCTTATTCATACTGACTTTTTTAATAGTATAATGCATTATTACTATTATTATTATTATTAATAGAAGTTATATTAACAATAATAATAATTGACTTAATATTATAATTAATAATAATAATACTACATTTCAATTATATAATAAATAGAAATGAATGAATTATTATATTGTTGTTTTATTTTAATATATTTAATTTTTATTCATTTAGTGAACAATGAACCATTAAAATGATAAACAGCCTACAGATGGATGGGAAATGTATTATTAATGTGATTATTGTATTCATTCATTTATTGTATTAATTTAGAATAATCATCATAATAATAGTAATAATGCATTTAAAAATTAAATAATAATAATAATCTATTTAAATAAAATAAATAATAATAATAATAAAGCATTATTATTATATTTTAGTTTTATAATTATTATTATTATATTTTATTATTAAACTTTTTTTATTGTTTATTATTAATTCAATAATTCATTGAAACAATATATTTAAATAGGCCATAAATAATAATAATCTATTTAAACAGTAAATAATAATAATACTTAATAAAGTAACGGCTTTTTATCAATTGATTAATTAATTATTTATTAAACACTGATTTATTTTCTTGTTTTGCTCTCTCTACTGTTTCATAAACGCAATAACTGATAAATAATAATGATTTTACCCTTTTTTTACCATTTCTCGACTTAAACTGTCCAAAATCCAAAAACTCAAGGCTTGATAGTTCAGTTACTATCACAGCATATATAATTGTTTTTACATATTCAATATATTTACATATTTTCATCTTTAATGTTTTTTAAACATATGAGACAAAAAAAAAATCTATTCACCAACCTGCAACCTTCACCTAAAGCTTTAATATCTGAGGCAGGCTTTGTAGAGAAAGGCCAGAGGTCACGAGAAGGGACTTTTCCGACGTGTATTTACGTGATTTTATGTGTGTGTTAGTGTGTGTGTGTGCTCGTGTGTAATCTGAGGATATTTATAGCTGATCCTCCTTAGCCTGCGCCATATTCATGCACTGCTAAATATATGCGCAAACTCTCAGTCACTGCACATGTCTGAAAGTACAACGCACAATCCTGACACTATTTATACACACAGTTGTTCGAAGAAAAGTCACTCTCAGTATAGCACGGATCAAATCCCAACATGCAACATGTACATCTGTTTCCAAACAGCCGATCTAGGAGACACATGACATATATTTGACGTGACATGTTTAGTAATCAAGCAGCTATCTGTGGCCTTCAAATCCCCGGAGCCGTAAACACAATGTCAGCCAAATTTTATTTCCAGAAGCTCCCGAATAAACCTAGCTGAGCCAAACTGTCTGACACTAGTTCAGTACAAACTCACGACGGTCAGAAAAAGACTTGAAGTGTCAAACCTGCATGTTGTCAGTGGCGTCTCCCAGCAGCCCTCCGAAGGTGATGGCGTTTGTTACGGTTCCCAGGTAAATGAACAAGATGGCAGACAGAGACTGAATGTTGAGAGCGTCGTAAAAGTCACTCGCATAAAACGGGAGCTTCCTCTTGACGTCCAGAACGAGGCCGCCGCAAAACCTACGAGAGAAAGAGATCATTTTCTTACTGAAAAATGTTTTGGCAGGTAACCAAAAAAAACCAAAAAAACATTTGTTTTTCCTACACAATCGTATGGAAGCCCGTTTCCGCCACTGAATTAAAAATAAAACAAGGTAATTGTGACTTTTTATCTCACAATTCTGACTTTTTTTTTTCAGAATTGCGAGTTCATATCTCATAATTCTGACTTTATAACACACAATTGCGAGTTATAGTCAAAATTGCGAGTTATAAACTCAAAATTGCGAGAGAAAAGAAACTCAGAATTGTGACTTTATATCTCGAAATTCTGACTTTATTTCTCAGAATTGCAAGTTATAAAGTTGCAATTGTGAGAAAAAAAAGTCAGAATCGCAAGTTTATATCTCGCAATTCTAAGAAATAAAGTCAGAATTGCGAGATATAAAATCACAATTCTGACATTTTTTCTCGCAATTGCGAGTTCATATCTCGCAATTATGACTTTCTTTTTTTCTCACAATTGCGAGTTCATATCTCGCAATTATGACTTTATAGCTCGCAATTTTGAGAAAAAAAGTCATAATTGCGAGTTTATATCAAACAATTCTGAGGGGAAAAAAAGTCAGAATTGTGTGATAAAAAGTCGCAATTACCTTTTTTTATTTTATTTTTTTTTATTTAGTGGCAGAAATGGTCTTCCATAAAATTGTTCAAAATATTTTTTGGAAAGAAATTAATACTTTTATTCAGCAAATACAATTTAAATTGATCAAAAGTAACAGTAAAGACATTTATAATGTTACATTAGACTTTTATTTCAAACAAATGCTGTTCTTTTGAACTTTCTTTTCATCACAGAATCCTAATAATCCTACATTTTCAACATTAATAATCAAAAAAGTTTCTTGAGCAGCAAATCAGCATATTAGAATGATTTCTGAAGTATCATGTGACACTGAAGACTGGAGTAATGATGCTGAAAATTCAGCTTTGCATCACAGGAATAAATTAGATTTTATAATATATTCAAATTTAAAACGGTTATTTTAAATTGTAATAATATTTGACAATTTAACTGTTTTTACTGTATTTTTAATAAATACAGCCATGGTGAGCAGAAGAGACTTCTTTCAGAAAAATATTAAAAATCTTACCAAACCCAAACATATGAATGACCATGTAAATACAATAACTGCAATTTTCACAGTGCAGAAATAACAAAAAATCACTTGAACTGTGCTAGTAGTTAAACTAAGTGCTCATGAACATGTATTTGTGCTTATTCATATACCTACCTGCCAGTAAATTTGAGTTCATCGCCAACCGCGTGGCCACCGCCGCCGCCGCCTCCTGGACTCCCATCATGAGGAGCTCCGCCGTTCATCTGAAGACCTTCCCCTCCAGCAATAAAGTTTTTACTGAAAACACACACACATCTACTCAGGTTTTTGTTTTAATGTTACCCAATTTGATGATGCTGATTTCAAAAATATCAACAAAACAAAAGCAGTCAAATGTTAAATGTTTTGGTTTTAATGACAAATAGAAGTACTGCATGTATTGCAATGGAGTGGAAATCAGAATTAGGCATAAAATAATTTCTTCAGAATCATTAATAGATGTGAAAATCCTGAAATTGAACAAAGAGTTGTAATCTGGCTCAGATTCAGACAGGAATCGTGTCTCTGTATCAGTTTTTCTGCTGATTAAGGGATAAAACAAGACTTCATCACCTTACAAATGGTTGTCAAAAGCAAAAATGCTACAAAATGCATCATATTTTGTGAGAAAGGCTGACATGCACAAGCAAAACAGACACTATTTTTGGAACCAGAACCTCAAAATTAGTAACAAGCAAGTATTGGATTTCATTCAGCACATATAATGCAGGGCGGTGTGGTAAGTACCGTTTATCTGCAGACGGGATGGATTTAGGAGGTTCGATCCTGATATCAGGGTCCCATTCTCCTGGAGGAAGCACAATGACTTCATCCAGGAACTCATCAATGCCTGCCAGCAGGTCACCGCGGTCTTTCGCTTTATAAGCTATGTCATGAAACACCTGCAGGAGCCGAAAGCACACAGCGTTAGGCCACAGTTCACATATCACCGGAGGAACACATGCTAACACTGTTAGCATGCAAATAAACACACCTCATCAGACATGAGCGTGGCGATGGCACGTCCGATCTCATGGTATGATTTGGCCTTTCCTTTGGGCCCCAGCAGAATAAAAAGGAACCTACAAATACAAATAGATACTGTTATTACTATAGTAATGGATTTATGAATTGCACAGCTTTAAAGGAACACTTCACACAAAAATGATAATTTGCTGAAAATGTACTCACCCTCAGGTCATCCAAGATATAGATTAGCTTTTTTTTTTCTTCATCAGATTTGGATAAATTTAGCATCACATCACTTGCTCACCAGTGGATCCTCTGCAGTGAATGGGTGCCGTCAGAATGAGAGTCCAAACAGCTGATTAAAACATGACAATAATCCTCAAGTAATCCACACCACTCCAGTCCATCAGTTAATGTCTTGTGAAGTGAAAAGCTGCGTGTTTGTGAGAAGCAAATCCATCATTAAGGTGTTTTTAACTTCAAAACCATTGCTTCCTGCTAAAATACAGGTCATCGACTGATAACATTGCTTTCTCTACTGAAAAAGTCGTCTCGTCTGAATCAGGAGAGAAATATGCACAGATCAAGCACCGTTTACAAGCCAAAAAAAGTCCAAAGCAGTTACAAATACAACTATGTCAAAGTATTTTGATGTGAGAGGACAACAGGGGATGGACTAACACTTCCCCTGGAGGAAGTGTTATGGATTATGGACTATATTTTGGATAGAAGCGACGGTTTGAAGATAAAAACGTCTTAATGAAGGATTTGTTTTATTACAAACACACAGCTTTTTACTTCACAAGACATTAATTGATTGTCTGGAGTGGTGTGGATTACTTGAGGATTATTGTGATGTTTTTATCAGCTGTTTGGACTCTCATTCTGACGGCACCCATTCACTGCAGAGCATCCACTGGTGATCAAGTGATGTAATGCTACATTTCTCCAAATCTGATGAAGAAACAAACCCATCTACATCTTGGATGGCCTGAGGGTGAGTACATTTTCTGTAAATTTCCATTTTTGGGTGAACTATTCCTTTAATTACGGGTGAGCATGTTACCGTGTGGGAACAGGAACCTCGGTGAGTCCTCCTAACATGACGGCCTGCTGAAGACGCACAAATGCCACGAAGGGAGCGTCCAGAAAGTCCACCTCGCCGACCAGCACGTTTGACGCTTCTGCATCCCGTGGAACCTTCTTCATGAACTTATTATTCAACTAGAAAGAGAAACCATAAGAAAAAGTCACTAAATTAACTTGGTTAATAACAGGATAATAAATTGCTTGTGATGTTACTCATTCATAAATCACTTTGGATAAAAGCATCTGCTAAAAGACTAAATGTAAAGGCTATAAAACAATGACAACAGCCATATAAAAAGATAAAGAAATTATCGGAATAAACAAATTGAAATATTTAATATAGTAGCGTAACTGTAGGCTGTTAAATAAATCAATAAATATTTTAATATTTCAAAAATATTAAATATTCATGTATTTAAAATTACAATTATTTTTTGGTTTTAATATTTTCAGGTTTCGTTTTTTTTTTGTAATTTTGTTATGTGTATTTGATATTTTTTATGAGTTTTTGTTTCTGTCAAATATTTCTATTTCTACTTTATTTTAATTACAGTTTTAATTTTAGTAATTTCAATACTTCAACTTATGTTGTTTTTACATTTTAATTAAATTTTTGTTTACGCTTTTCATCTAATATTTATATTTACATTATCTCCGCTTTATATCAAATAATAAAAATGATTTGTAATAGTTTAATGTTTTATGTAACAATAACAACACTTTTCCAGACTCTTAATTTTAATGCATGCAGTAATATTTCTGTTGCATGCAGTCAGTTACCACAGAAAATAAATCATTTTGTAAAGCATAAAGTAACACATTTACAATGGAAGCATAAAGTTATTCAGCATATCTCACTATATATTATATGCTCTGACACATATTCAAATCTACTGTCTATTCCTTTCACATAAACACCATAAAAACAGAAAAAGCTACAACCAAGTACAATGATTTAATAAAGCATTTATCAAAAGAAGCAATAAGTTTCTTTATGAGATCATATTTATGAGGTCATATTTCAGTGGAATATAAAAGTCTGATAAGATTCAAGCAGTGTGCAAAGAAACAAGCTCACAACTAGCATAAACAAAAGCACTTCATTAGCGATAAACACTGGGATGACATACAGCCTGAACACACACAGACACAAGAGGCCTTGTGTGTGTGTGTGTGTGTGTGTGTAATGTTTGCGGTTTGGCTGATTTTCATCTGAGGTTATCAGTATAATTACTGCAGTAGTGTGAATTATACACAACAAGAGCTCTGTGCGATTGCCAAGGCTCTCCCGCTAATCCACAAATATTGACGCAACTGACGACAGCGGCTCAGTTTTGTCCTCGTGTGAAAGAGAGCCACTGAGTTTCAATTGTGTGCTACTGTGTTTGAAAAGGAGTTTCTTTTGTCCTTTTGCACTCATTCCCATCCTAGAGATGTCACACCCAGGGCTGAAGTCTTCCTAACCAAACTTCCCACCAGAGAAACAGGCATCAATCGTGTCTGGATATGAACGCTTGGTGGGAGAATCACACAAAACCTGATAAAAACACACCTGGCTCATATACAGTATCACTACAAAATACCACAAACCTGTCAAGAAAATGAAGCCTATTTTAAAACCATTAAGACATTACTTTCATTGCAATTAAGCACATTTGCCAATGATTCTCATTAGCATAATGCAAAAAAAAAAATTTGTTAAATTACGAAGCATGTATATTTTTATTTATTATAATATTAATTTAAATATCATTATTATAGGTGTTGTTGTTGTTATTTAAAATATTATATATAATAATATATCATTATAAAAGTAGTTTGAAGGCTAAATACCAAAATATAGTGGAGAACACTAACTTACATAACTGAGTTTAATTAAAAATCATGAAAAAATATAGGAAAATAATTAAAAATAAAATACAAAATACATAGAAATAAAAGAAGTATTATATTATAAATAATAAAATATATTATAGAAATATTATATATTTGTAATAATTGTTATCATATATATTAAATTATAATATTTTAAATAATTTAAATTTACATTATTATATTATTACATTGTCAAGCATTTATATATCATGGTAGTATTTGCTGATTTAATTTTTTTTTTTTAATAATTAAACAAATCTAATGAGAATAACCACTGAGAATAATAGGATTTATATTTATTTATATTATTATATTTATTAAAAAAAAAAAAGTAAAATGTCTGTATACACTGTAAAAAATGTCATGTTTAATTCAATGTGTGGCTTGCAGATTCTTTGTAAATATTTCTGAAATTTACTAACCATTTCTGAGTGAAAATTCAACATCTAATTAATTAATTCATTGTGTATCAGTAATTATATATTATATAAATATCTTATGTATGTATATATATATATATATTTTTTTTTTTTTCATGAGATCCACCCTGGACCAGTAATATTCTTCTTGCACATGTGGCTAAACTGTTAACACACATACATTTGCACAGAAACACACTTCACAGTACCTGGTCTTTCTCAGGTTTGTCTGAGAGATCGTTCAGGCTGTTGGAGGTCAGGTTACGATGCGCCGTGGTCGGACTACCTGTAGAGGTCACACAAGGTCGAAGGTTAAACATTGATCAGTTGCTCAAATGCTAAAACACTTTGTGGAAAACACAGAAACATCTACATCTCAATAGATTCATTTAGTAACTTTAGTTATTGTGCACATACAAAATTATTCATTTCTGTCTTTATCTGCAGATTTACAGTAGACTAGAGCTGCTCTTTTAAAGAGACTACAGGACAGACTACAGGATAATTCTCCATCTCTAGACTCACAGAGGAGCAAATCTAGCATGAATCAGTCTGAATCTTCAGCTACAGACTTACAGAGAAGTCCCATGCTGTTGCTTCTCTGCATCTGAATTTGCTCGTCAGGATCAAAGTTGGCAAAGCAAGGCACAGAGTGATCGAGAGGACTGCGCGCTTCACGCACACACACACACACACAGAAAGACAGGAAGACAGAGCGCATGCATGCCAATCAAGACACGTGGGAGGGACGAGAGACAGGGAAGAGAGAAAAGAAAGCATTAGAGCAGAGAAATCCAGTACAAATCTGCTTCAAAGAGCTGATTCAGAATTCAATTGGAGCATTAAATAAAAATGTAAATAGACATCATTTAGGAAAGCCAAGCACAGTTTGAAAAGAAGACAACAAAATCTTGTGAGAGAACAGAATATTTCTGAAACAGGAGAAACCTGGGGAAGCTTCGCAACGGCTGCTTTGAATCTAAGCTATACATATTTATAAATAATATATTTACACATTATTTTAAAAAAATCTTGAAAATTAAAAAAGAAATCATGAATATTAATAAATAGTTCAAGTTGAACTTAAATATTTGAATAAGTTAAATATCTGAATTTAATTAAAAATTATTTAAAATGTTGAAAAATAAAATAAAAAACAAAATTAAATTAAATTAAAAATTAAATAAAATATTAAATAAAATTCTAATGAACTTTCTTCCTTTTCATGAGAGTGGTTCATTTGTATAAAAAAAAAATCCACAACAATTCCCTAAATAAAAAGGATTTCAAATGCCATGCGTTTGCACAAGAGCGCATTTGATTATTCCCTCTGTTTGCATGTGCAGTACTTTAAAGACAGCCTTTTAGCATTATAACAAATACCTTGTTTCTAGAAAAAGCTACAATATAATGAAAACATCAGATCTATTGTCACGCTACATTTCTTGACATTCAGGCAACATTTCTAGAACTAGTTTCTAGTTCTTCAACATTAAAGTCAAAACAAGACACATTTCCTTTTTATAATGAGATGTTTTTCCATGTAATGAATCTGATGGTGAAATGCGTCTCTATACGGTAGCTGGGGGGAGGGGCTAAAAATAAGGCCTTGATGATGTCAGCAGAAAAGGAAAGTCATTTCAAAAGCAAAGTTTTTGATGGAGGATTATGATAACAAACATGTTGTTCTTTAAATAATGTGAACCAAAGAATCACAATAAGACCAAGTGCATTAACAAAGAAAAAAGGCTCAGTTTTGATTTCATGTTGAATTTAAGTTAGCTAGCTAACATGTATCAAAAAGTATCAAAAGTATCAAAAGTATCAACATGTTACTTTTATTTAGAAAAAGACTCTATCAGGAATTTCAGAAGTCAAAACATCTTCAGCATTAACATGTCTGGGGGTTTCTAAAGGTTTCTAGTTCATCCTGGGAGGGTCTGAGGTTTGACTGCTGTGAAAATATCAAAACCAACTGCATCTCATCAGCACATTTGATCACTTGTGAATTTGAAACATCAAAGTATTGCCAATTTTGCAATGTGCAAATCTGCTTGTTATTTTACCCACAAGGCATCTGCTATGAATGCAACCTCTTGTAAACCGAGCGAGAGACGCTGCTGATGGACGGATGATAGATGCTGGTGGTGAAAGCGAGAGGAGAGATGTGGAAAGCGATAGAGTGTAAGAGAGAGGGTTAATGTGGCAGCTGTGTTACCGTTCTCCTGGCTGCTGAACAGACGACTTGCACTCGACACGCTTTTGCCGATGTCTGCCAGCGAACGCAGGTTGGACTTCTTGGTCTGGTGGCGATGTTTCCGCAGCAGAGTGTACATGACCATCTCCTTCAGATCGGCCTTTAGCTGCCCGCTCTCAATCTGACTGTCAGTGATCATTTCTGAAAGACAGAGACTCTCATCAGGCATCTACTGGTGCTTTAAGCAGGGTTTCTGATGATTTCCGGTTTAAAGCAGCTTTTATTAAATTACATTTATGACCAAATAAAGGAAAAAATGGAATGTAAAATAAATAGGAATAAATGGAAGGGGACACAATGATATGTTATTAAACTTAAAAAATAATATAAAAAAATAAAATTAAAATAAATTTAGCACTTAACTAAGAATTTTGCTACAAGAAGGAAGACAAAATTCCAATTATTCTTCATTTTTTTGCACATTTATTTCACTAAAACAAAAATAAATCATAAATACTTTTTTAAAAAACTGTAGAAAACACAAATTTATATAAGTGAGTTTAATTTAAAAAAATGTAATTCTAGGAAAATAATTACAAATTATTAAAAATTTTGAAAAATAAAAGTACTTAACTAAGAATTTCGCTACGACGAAGAAAGACATAAAAATGCCAATTATTCTTTTTTCCTTTTGGTTTGCAAATTTATTTTACACTAAAAAATAAAATAAAAAAAACAGTAGAAAACACTCTAATTTACATAATTGAGTTTAATTAAAAATAACAAATGATAAAAAATATAAATTTCAATTTTGTTTGAAATAAAAGTCTAATGTAACATTATAAATGTCTTTACTGTTACTTTTGATCAATTTAAATTGTATTTGCTGAATAAAAGTATTAATTTCTTTCCAAAAAATATTTTGAACAATTGTATGGAAGACCAATTTTTATCATTTGTTCAATACAAATATTGAAAAAAAAGTTTATCATTGAATAATTTCACTTCAAGAAAGATGCTAAAAATGCCACTTCATCTTTTTTCATTTTTATGGGACTATTTCATTTATATGAACAACCTGAAACAACTGATTCCCTAAAATATTAAATAAAAAGTTTTTTTTTATTGATTATTTCCTCAGCTTGCTTGACTGTAAACTTGCATGTATAGTGAGTTAAAAATATGTCATGTATGTAATTGTCATTTTTTAAGACCTGCAAAAACCCAGTTTAAGGAACCTAGAAACTAAAACACTGGTTTGAATATTTTTTTAACCTCTAAAGAACCCCATACAGCCATAAATGGTTCTTGAAGAACCTTTATTTCTAAGAGTGCTGGATCATGTGCTGAAGAGCAGTTTTACCGACGATCTGCTGAAGTGAGTTGGCCTCCATGTCCAGCTTGATGGTTCCTTTCTCGATGCAGTTTTTCAGCTGGAAGAGTGAGTGTAGAGACAGTGTGGCTACATGAGGTTTACTCCACCGTTCTCCACCCTTCTCCACCTTCTCCTCAAACTTTATCCATCTGAGAAAAACACACACAACACACATAAACGTACTGACAGCAACTAAACAATATTTAAAGCACTGAAGTGACTTCCGTTCACTTTTTAAAAATACCATGAAAATACCATGTTTTTGGGGCATGTACCACATGATAATGTCATGTTTTCTGATGTGTACATTGGGAATATCACCTCTTTTGAACATTTAGCATCATAATACCATGCATTTTGGGCATGCACCATTATAATACCACGGTTTTACCATGGTGCAGATGAAAACGTTTTTGGCATGTTCTATGGTAAAGCCATGTTTCTATGTTAATTTTGGTCATCTACTATGGTGTACCATTCTTTGAAGTATGATTTTCTGAATGTTTTTTGAAAGAAATTAATATTTGTATTTAGCAAAGATGCATTAAACTGATCAAAAGTGACAGTAAAAACATTTATAATGTTACAAAAGATTTCTATCTCAAATAAATGCTTTTTTAACTTTCTATTTATCAAAGAATCCTGAAATATTTAGTTTTCACAAAAACATGAAACGGCACAACTGTTTTCAACATTGATAATAATCAGAAATGTTTCTTGAGCAGCAAATCAGCATATTAGAATGATTTCTGAAGATCATGTGACACTGAAGACTGGAGGAATGATGCTGGAAATCCAGCTTTGATCACAGGAATAAATTACATTTGAAACCATATTCAAATAGAACACAGTTATTTTTAATTGTAATAACATTTCACAATATTACTGATTTTACTGTGTTTTTGATCAAATAAATGCAGCCTCGGTGAGAAGAAGAGACTCTTTCAAAAACATTTAAAAATCTTACCGACCCAAAACTTGAACAGTGATTTACATGAATACTGTAAACATTGATTATCATGCTTTTACCATCTCTGTACCATAGTACCACCACAGTAATGTTTTGTAATGTATTTTATGCTTGCAATGACATATGCATAGTATAACACATTTTATGAAGACCTTATATTTGCCTTTCTGCCAACTAACTGAAAGCTTTCTGATGTAAAAAAGAATGAAAATGATTCAAAGCTTCTTAAAGCTCTGCTGCCGTGTTATCAGTTTACCCATGTCTGCTTGAGCGAGCATCTGTCTCAGAGAAACAATACCTAAGCACACAGATATCCTTTAGAGCTCTGTAATCTTGTGCAGAAAGGCTGTTGAGCTGAGTTTAGCCAAGCGTGCGTATGGCATTCGAGACAAAAGTGATACACGCACACACACACACACACACACACACACACAGCGGCCTGTGGTTTTGATATGTTACCTGAGACACAGGTGAACCCAGAAACCCATGAGGACTCTGGGAACTCTAGCTTTGTGCATCCACACACATGCACACGTGTTAAACACAGGGCTCTTTGTTTGCAAATGGATTCATTTTTAACATGATCCATGTAGCTCTTAACATGTAAATCTGGAACATGCAAATCCAAAGAAAGAAAGAGTATATAGTCGCTGCATGAAAGGAGCACCATTTGCACCATCAAATGTTTGTCCACAGCATTTGATGACGTGAACTAAACACAAAAACCTGCTATTGACTGTTATGTGCACTTAAATTGAAAATTAATCTAAAACATATTCAATTAAATATAGTATTTTATGCTGCATTTGCATTTTAATTTGATGTATTTGCATGTCTGTGCAATTTATCAAAAAATAATTAAATAACTATAAATAAAACAAAACAGGATAATCTATCCATGTGAGTTTTTATCACTATTTCCCTCAAAACAATAAGTGAAATGTTAGTTTAAATAAAGAAAGAAAGAAAGAAATCTGTCATGATAAAATGTGCACTGGTTTTCACTTCATTTCGAATGCTTGTTCTACTAACATTTAACATTGGTCATTTATTTTTCACGTTGGACAAGATTAGTCAAATATAACATATCCAAATCATGTTCCACCCTGTCGATTATGAATTTTAAAAAATCAACTTTAGAAAATGTCACCCGTTTCATAGAATGATGCATAAACATGATTTAACTGTTAAATAAAAGTTTCATTTAGACTCAATCACTAGTTAGCAAGACCTATGTGTGTGTGTTTATGTGTGTGCTGGTCAGTCGATATGTTCACGACAGGAAAAGACCTGCAGCTCATCCGTCACTCAATACACACAGGAAATCAAAACTACTTGGACCAGATGAAAGCTGCTTTGTCTGCTAGCTCTCACGTCTTTCCCCGGTTGCTTTGTCTCTCTTGCTATTTGAACCAAACTGGCCCAAGATCAACCGTATAACTCAGCCAGAATAGTAAATAATCACAATTTCCAGTTTGGAATGTGGGTCAATCTCAATCTCAAATGTGAGAGTAAAAAGTAGTTTTTTGGTGGAGCGTACTATTCCTGAAAGTGATGAAAAAATGTTAGCATGCACCTCTCCGTTAGATCACATGCATTTTGCTTTTGTGTTATTTGTTGCGGATTTCTGCTTGACCCTTATCCTGGAGTGCAAACGCTTATCTAATAGCATACGTGAGCGGCGCATGCAGTCAGGAATGTGTGAAATCCTAAGAACAGTCAAGTGGCACACCAAAATCATGAGCACCTGGCAAATGACGCGAGTGTTGTTTTAGCAGAGGTCTCCCCCCTTGAAGCCTGCGTTTCTGACCTACATATCCGTCTGAGGACAAAACAGCTGAAAAAAAATATTGGCTGAAGTTAGCCGAGATCTGGAAATAATTTTTGGTGAACTGAACTGAACAGGGACAGTTTTGTCTGCTGTTGAGCTTTTTATAGCTGAATCTAATTTGTTCTTAGTTGACACATTTTGCTTTATTGAATCGAATCAACACTGAACTGACTGGAGCTGAATAAGGACAATTTTCTTCAGTAGAGCTGCTTATAGCTGAACCGGATTCGTTCATAATGAATGAATTTACACTGGTATTGAACTGAACTGAATCAAAACTGAATTGACTCAAGCTGAATAACGACTCAATTGTCTTTCAGAGCTGCTTTACAGCAGAAATTGAATTTGTCTCATATTTGACGAAGTTTATTCCATATTAAAGCGCTATAAATGTGATTTAACTGTTTCTGCAATAGAAAGATATGAACCGTAAAAGCAGCATGATAACATGATATTCTGAATTAAGACAAGCTTGCATCCCAATTTGCTTATATTTGGCCTAAATAGTATGCGAGATTAGAATTTTTTAATACTAAGGAACAATGTGTGAAAAATATTTTTCTTCTCCTATGACAGTGGAAGATTGACAGTTTACATTGCAGGGGTCATGCTATAGATTTATTATTATTATTTTAATATGTTCCTTGAGGTTCACTTATAATAAAGGTTAATAAAGGTTTTTGCACAATATTTATATTAGGGCAGCGTATTGACACAAACTTCACGATTCGATTCTGATTCACAAGCTTGCAAGTCAATTCAATATTGATTATTTTGGATGTATATTAGGTACAGTACATGGCAAATTTTCTTAAGGATTTGTAAAATATACATGGAAGTCTACTGAAGGTTAAAATTAACTCATTAACTGAATACAAAAACTGATGAAACTCGATGAAGTTTTTATAATAATAAAGTTATTATACTAACTTTACAATTACATAATTATATTTCTACTCCAATTCATCTTTTGAAATATAAACATTTAAATTTGATTTAAAAATAAATTAAACCCAGCCCTTATACATACAGACATATATATATATATATATATATGTGTGTGTACAGTATCTCACAGAAGTGAGCATTTTTGTGAATATTTTATTATATCTTTTCATGTGACAACACTGAAGAAATTACACTTTGCTACAATGTAAAGTAGTGAGTGTACAGCTTGTATAACAGAGTAAATTTGTTGTCCCCTCAAAATAACTCAACACACAGCCATTAAAATCAAACACACCTGAACCAGCTAATCAAGGTGTTCAGGGTTGCTTGATAATTACAGACAGGTGTGCTGGAGCAGGGTTGGAACTAAAGTCTGCAGGACGGTAGCTCTCCAGGAGCAGGGTTGGACACCCCTGCTGTATATGTAACCCTGGACCACAAAACCAGTCATTTTTTTAAGGTAGAAAATTAACAAAATATCTTCATGGAACATGATCTTTACTTGATATCCTAATGATTTTTGGCATAAAAGAAAAATC
>NW_015505240.1:3754171-3754503 GCF_001515645.1 Sinocyclocheilus grahami
TGATCCTGGAGAGCTACCATCCTGCAGATTTCAGCTCTAACCCCAATCAAACACACCTGAACCAGCTAATCAAGGTGTTCAGGGTTGCTTGATAATTACAGACAGGTGTGCTGGAGCAGGGTTAGAACTAAAGTTTGCAGGACGGTAACTCTCCAGGAGCAGGGTTGGACACCCCTGCTGTTTATGTAACCCTGGACCACAAAACCAGTCATTTTTTTATGGTAGAAAATTTACAAAATATCTTCATGGAACATGATCTTTACTTGATATCCTAATGATTTTTGGCATAAAAGAAAAATCGATAATTTTGACCCATACAATGTATTTTTGGC
>NW_015505240.1:3754684-3762472 GCF_001515645.1 Sinocyclocheilus grahami
TATATATATATATATATACATATATATATACATACATACATACATACATACATACATACATACATACATACATACATACATACATACATATATATATATATATATACAAGGAAAAACTATTATTTTCAACCCTCTGTCTAAAATGATCTGATTTTAGGGGGTGGCTCCTTTAAGGCAGTAAATGGTCAGTAAATGGCCACTTTTTTGATTGGCTAACATCAGTGCATATGCCACAATATCAACGCCATTTATCAAGTTAAATGCCAGTGGGCGGGGCCTCTGGTGTGAAGATGTATAACTATTGGTTGATGTCTTGCTCTTGAGGCGGTCATATGCAAATATATTCACCTTTGTGACAACAAAAATCCCACAATATCCAAGCCATTTTTGGAGTTTGATGAATTCTTTGTTTATAACAAGGAGGATGTATTAAGCTTTGAAAATTGCAGGATGTTTTAATGGTACAAAGACCTCTTATATGTCAAAACATCAAGGCAAATTTGATTTCTTATGTCATGACCCCTTTAATAAAATGCGACATAGATTGAAATCGAGATTGCTTCGGTATATATTCTTCCAATCTTCTGTTCATAATGTTTAGGGGTGTTTTTTTACACTTTACCTGGCTGTTTCCTTCCACTCCATCTCTTGTCCGTCAACGGTGAGAAGCTCGTCGAGTTCGGTGAAGAGCTGCGGTGGAGGAGGTCCGCTGTCATCTTCCCCCAAAATAAAGCGAATCCTCTCTGCAGCAGGTGAAACTGACGAGAAAACAACAAACCAGGGGTGAGAGAGGCCTGCTAACCTAAAAATACTAGCTATTATAGCTATTATAATCAAACAACAGATACATTAACAGAAACACACAAGAAGACAATAGCCCTCTGTCTGCTTAAGGTGTGACTGTAACAGAAATCACAGGTTACTTCCTTCATAGGTGTTATGTAACATCAACATGAATTAGCTTTCTTGTAAATATCAAGTGTGTTACACCCAAAAAGTATGTGAGACTTATTTCCTGGACAAACAGAAATAGAGAGTGTTGCGAAAGCTAGAACTGACCAGCATCTGAATTTCACAGGGAAGTTATCAAATGTGAAAGTGTGTGCATGAGGAAGCCTACTTTTTAAAAAAAAAAGAGCCTGTCAGCGTTTCTCATAACTGCAAAGTGTACACTTTTACATTACAAAGACTCAATTTTCTGCACAGGCAGTGCCTCTTAAAGGAAAAACTAGAACAAACAAAAGGTTTAAGGCAAGACGTTTGGGAAACTAATGAGATTTGTGTCTATGTCTGGGAAATCAGGTCAAAAAAAAAAACCTGTTGATTACTGAGTACAGCCTTCCCGGACAGACTGCTAGTTAGGGAAGTCAGTATATATGGAATATATATTGGTTGTATTGCAACATAGTGACTGACTGGATATTTTGATTCAAAATCACAGAAATAAATTATACTTTAAAATATATTCAAACAGTTATTTTCAATTGTAATAATATTTCACAATTTTACTGTAATCTTGGTCATATAAATGCAGTCTTGTACACACACACACATATATATATATATACACATTTCATGCAGTTTTAATATAGGATAGATAGATAGATAGATAGATAGATAGATAGATAGATAGATAGATAGATAGATAGATAGATAGATAGATAGATAGAGTATTAATATAGATATAATTACGAATTTCTGAAACTATTTATGTCTTTGTCAAACTCATATTTTCAAATAAGCAACAATGCATTTTAGGAAAGCTCTGTCTTCTTCCACTTGACTGTTGTAACATCAAATAAAAGCAACTAAAAATACTTTCTTAGAATTTTCTTATCAACAACAAAGCGGTACTTGGATCTATTTTGGCATTATGAACCCCTTAGGACTTATTTAAAAATAAATTTGAATCAAAGAAACGTAACACTTAAGATTTAGCACTATTTCTAGAACTAATAAGCAACTTCATGACATCTATAGAGATATTTGCATATGAGCTCCAGTGCAGTGATCATTTATCCAAATGAGAGACAAACCAAATACTAAAACAATATGTATAATCACTATTATGATGACAATATAAAAGGGAGTTTTAAAAAAACATATTAAATGATTAAAAAAATGCAAGGCAGTGGCACCAGGCTTTATACTGAACACTAATATTTTAACATATTCAAGGCTTTTTAACAGGAACGGCCTTTCTCTCTCTGCATTTAGCACATTTGCAGCACACTCAGCTAATCTACGCTAAACTAGCCAAAGCCAGGCGATTGTTTTCCTCCCCCAGCGGCCTGAAACAGCCCCTCTGGAGATAATAAGGCTGTGTTGTACACACAAGAACATCCTTCTGACCCACATCTGGCTCCTTGCCTCCTAACATGGGCTAAAAGTTAACAATTCTTCCCACAAGCAGCTAAAATGACCCGTTATACCACTAGCATATACTTAAACTAGAGGCATTGCTGCGATCAGCTGACTCCCAATGCTAAATCCAGCCACGAGAAGCCGTACATACTATGATTATGTGAGAAATGTGTTTGTTAGTTTAACCCAGTGACTTACTGTAAGTAATGTCTGTGAAATGTGTGATTCTCACAGGATCTACAGCAGGAGAGAGCGATGGAGAGGTGGAGCGGGTTCACTGAGGATAAGTGCAGATAAAGGTGACTATGCACTTGTTTAGCTCGATGCTTTGCCTTTTCAGCCGCGTCACTGATTAGCAGAGATTAACACACACAAAGACCTTTAACTGAGGCTGTGAGCGCCGCTTTATCTCACTCTGACTCTACATCGCTCTCGGGTCAATCATATTTATTTAAATCACCACCTGATTCTCCAGAACATTATGGATCGCTCTGTGATAAAGGCCTGGGAAATATCTGTGAAGGTTGTCATCTGATTAGGAATGGCTTGCAGATTTTTTTATTGATTTATTTCTTTTGTGAAACACAGAATGAGATGTGAGCTGCTGTATTCTTTACAAGGAAAATGGATGGTGAATCCTAAAAAGTACTATAAAAATTTAATAAAAGTAGTCAACATGACTTGTGCAAGACAGTCTTCTGAAGTAATATAATAATGTATAATATTATTTTAATAATAATAATAATATAATTTAAGTCACTGTAGACTTGACATGCAAGAACCGATGGCATTTGTTGTCAACAACAAATCTAAACATAAATAATATAATATAATATATGCATTATAAATACTAATAATAATAAAAATAAGATTTTGATAATGTTTATTGTTGTCAACAACTAAATCTAAATGTGCCATTTTTTAAATATTTATTGTCAGGGTGAATCTTATAATCCATTTTACTCCTAAATGTAAAAAATAAAATAAAACAAAGAAACAAATAAATTGTTACCTGACTCTACATCGCTCTCGGGTCAATCATATTTATTTAAATCACCACCTGATTCTCCATATATATAATATGAATATATAGAATAATATAATATATGCATTATAAATACTAATAATAATAAAAATAAGATTTTGATAATGTATATTGTTGTCAACAACTAAATCTAAATGTGCCATTTTTTAAATATTTATTGTCAGGGTGAATCTTATAATCCATTTTACTCCTAAATGTAAAAAATAAAATAAAACAAAGAAACAAATAAATTGTTACGAAATCTGTGTATCATTCGATCATTCGTTTTTTTATTTAATATTGAAAGCAGAAAATTGAGAAAACTGATCCTTTTTCGTTTTTTCCGAAAAACGAGAATTCAGCTTAAATTTTCGTTTTTCGTTCATGGGTGGAAAAAATTAATAAACAGTTTGAATATTTGATTTCTACATGTGGGCGGGAATTAAAAGCCCCTTTCTGCTGATTGGTCAGCTGAATATCAAACCGTGCAGTCATCAGTTCTTCTGCAGTATCATGCAGCAGAATAATAGTCCTCCGCTGCTGCAGTTGTACGGATTAATAACCCATTTGATCAATTTCGGCACAGTTTGATCTTTGGCTGACCAATCAGCAGAAAGGGGCGTTTAATCCCCGCCCATGTGTATAAATCGAATATTCAAGCTGTTTATTAATTTTTCCACCCATGAACGAAAAACGAAAATTTAAGCTGAATTCTCGTTTTTCGTTTTTAGGAAAAAAAGGAAAAAACGAAAAAGGAGCCGTTTAAAAAAAAACCAATGATCGAATGATACACGGATTTTATGCATCCAGACATTTTAATTTTGCGTTTTTATGTAATTCCTTAATGGTTATTCTAATAAGTTATTCTCTTTTTATACAGATTTTTACTACATAATTATTTATGATATTATGAATAATATTATATTATACTACCAATACTACCATGACTTACAAACACTTGATAATTGTAATTATATACAAATTGTTTTAATTATATACTAAATTACATTAATCTAAACAAATTTTAATAATATATAGTGAAATACATTAATATGATTTAAATATATAATAGATATTATATATACACTTTTTTTAAATAATGCTAATAATAATTAACATTACTTTTTATTTAATAATTTACATTATTTAAAAACACAAAGAAAGAAAGAAAGAAAGAAAGAGATGAAAGAAAGAAAGAGAGAACGATGAAAGAAAGAAAGAGAGAAAGAGAGAGAGAGATGATAGAAAGATAGAAAGAGAGAGAGAGAGAAAGAAAGAAAGAGAGAAAGAAAGAAAGAGAGAGATGATAGAAAGAGAGAGAGAGAGAGAGAGAGAGAACGATGAAAGAAAGAAAGAGAAAGAGAGAGAAATGAAAGAAAGAAAGAAAGGGAGAAAGAAAGAAAGAAAGAAAGAAAGAGAGAGAGAGATGAAAGAAAGAAAGAAAGAAAGAAATCATTTGAAAAAAAATATTTTAAATTAATGACATTTGGGGTGAAAATGTGCTTAATCATCATGAAAATAATGTTTTAATGGTCATAAACTACGCTTCATCCTCTTTAAAATGGTGTGATATTTTGTAGTGAAATATGTCTTGTTCTCGACAGATTTTGTGAGATTCTCCCACCGGAGTTCATCTGAGGCAGGATAGATGAAGAAACTCTGGGAAGTTGCTGGTGAGCTCCAGCAGAAGGGAAGATTATCAGCAAATAAATAATAATTAACACTACTTTTTATTTAATAATTTACATTATTTAAAAACACAAAGAAAGAAAGAAAGAAAGAAAGAGATGAAAGAAAGAAAGAAAGAGAGATGAAAGAAAGAAAGAGAGAACGATGAAAGAAAGAAAGAGAGAGAGAGAGAGATGATAGAAAGATAGAAAGAGAGAGAGAGAGAAAGAAAGAAAGAGATGAAAGAAAGAAAGAGAGAACGATGAAAGAAAGAAAGAGAGAAAGAGAGAGAGAGATGATAGAAAGATAGAAAGAGAGAGAGAGAGAAAGAAAGAAAGAGAGAAAGAAAGAAAGAGAGAGATGATAGAAAGAGAGAGAGAGAGAGAGAGAGAGAACGATGAAAGAAAGAAAGAGAAAGAGAGAGAAATGAAAGAAAGAAAGAAAGAAAGGGAGAAAGAAAGAAAGAAAGAAAGAAAGAGAAAGAGAGAGAAATGAAAGAAAGAAAGAAAGGGAGAAAGAAAGAAAGAAAGAAAGAAAGAGAGAGAGAGATGAAAGAAAGAAAGAAAGAAAGAAATCATTTGAAAAAAAATATTTTAAATTAATGACATTTGGGGTGAAAATGTGCTTAATCATCATGAAAATAATGTTTTAATGGTCATAAACTACGCTTCATCCTCTTTAAAATGGTGTGATATTTTGTAGTGAAATATGTCTTGTTCTCGACAGATTTTGTGAGATTCTCCCACCGGAGTTCATCTGAGGCAGGATAGATGAAGAAACTCTGGGAAGTTGCTGGTGAGCTCCAGCAGAAGGGAAGATTATCAGCAAATAATTACTTAAAGGGATAGTTCACCCAAAAATGAAAATTCTGTCATCATTTACTCACCCTCATGTCGTTCCAAACTTGAATGAGTTGCTTTCTTATGTTGGTGGTTGCCATTGACTTCCATAGTAGGAAAAAAATACTATGGATGTCAATGGCAACCACCAACTGTTTGATTACCAGCAATCTTCAAAATATCTTATTTTGTGTTCAACATAAGAAAGCAACTAATTTTTCATAAGACTTCGAGGCTCAGAGGTTTTGGGCAGGAAATGACAAAACAAATACTGTTCAGATCATACTGATAGCACAGGCATACAGGAGTAAACTGAGTGCACGATGGGCAGTTTGTCTTCATTTCTCTCTTACTGAGTGGTTTGAGGATGCTGGAGGACGGATCGTCTGCAGTCTCTGTGTCTGATTTGTCGCTGAAGTTTTCCACCAAACGCTCCCTCCTCTCTTTGTGATTGGATCGTCGTCTGTGTCGTCGACGGCGACGGTAACTCTTAGGCACGTGAACTCCAATGTAGACTGTGTGATGACCTACACACAAGCACAAAGAAAAGGCCATGAAAGATCACATGCTTCAAATGCTACTTCATGCAAATAATAACTGACACGATGTGATGCAGTGTTGTTATCATTAACTAAAGCTAAAACTAATCACAAATTGTTTTTGTCAACTGAAATAAACTGAACTAAAATGAATAAAAATAAAACTGAAATTAAAAATTAGGTAACACTTTACTTGAAGGGGTGTGCATAAGACTGACATGACACCTTCATAATCATGACATGACACATACATAATCATGACATGACACATGTCATGAATATGAAGGAGGTTTTATGCATGTTTATGACAACTGTCATTAAGTGTCATTCGCTCAGTTATGTAATTTTTAATGCAAAGATGACATTGTTTGAGATGTCTTTGTTATGGGCTATGGTTAGGGGTAAGGGTAGGGGTAGGGTTAGGTCAAATAATGTCATATTTGCATTAAAAATGACATAACTGAGCGAATGACACTTAATGACAGTTGTCATAAACATGCATAAAACCTCCTTCATATTCATGACATGTGTCATGTCTTGATTATGTAGGTGTCATGTCAGTCTTATGCACACCCCTTCAAGTAAAGTGAACTAATAAATCATGCACGATAAGACCAGGAGCATGTATAAGAAAGTCACTGCGTTTCTGTGTTTGCATGTATTCGTGTTTTTTCAGAAGGAAAATCTGACCCGTATCTCACACTTGTTAGATTAGAGATAAATGTTAACAACTTCCTGCAGCTGATCGGGCAGGAAATGGCAAAACATCTCCAGGAAGTGGAAAGAGAGAGAACACAGATAAACACACACTCACAGAACAATATAAGAACTAGTAAAGCTGCTCATCAATCCAGCCATCCGTCAATCACGCTTCAGTCATCCTTCACTTTCCAAGGTTAACTTTAAACAAATATGTCCGAATATTATCTGATGTGTGTGTGTGTGTGCGTGTGTGTGTGTGCGTTGTGATCATCATGTGAAGGTCCAAAGTTATAAACACACACTCACAGAACAATATAAGAACTAGTAAAGCCGCTCATCAATCCAGCCATCCGTCAATCACGCTTCAGTCATCCTTCACTTTCCAAGGTTAACTTTAAACAAATATGTCCGAATATTATCTGATGTGTGTGTGCGTGTGTGTGCGTGTGTGATCATCATGTGAAGGTCCAAAGTTCAGTGAGGACGAGAGCGGGAGGAGCAAATATAGAAAGAGCATAAGTGTGTGAAATGCTCATGTTTGTGAATGTGTTTGTTCTGCTTTTGATGTGTAGATATTTTTAGACGTCTGAACCTGCAGTAGTTTATACATTCTACATCTGAGAGGGGAATTCACTCAGTGAACTGTGTCCAG
>NW_015505240.1:3762697-3788716 GCF_001515645.1 Sinocyclocheilus grahami
TATATCATTTTAAGTACTGTATTCAATTAAGAAAATTAAAATTGTTAAATTATTATTAGCATTTCTATTTCATTTCTATATTATTAGCATTGCATGGAAAGAGTCAGAACAATAATTAAATTTAATCCTAGAATAAATTTAAAAAATGGCTAAATTGACTCTACAGGGTGGGAATTTTTTAATATTTTAAAATAATAATAATAAAAATAATAATATAGTAAGAATTTCAACCAAATATTGTATCAAATATCTGGTGTGTATTAGATACATTTTATATGTGTATTGTTTTATACTTTTTATATAATTTTATAATGTTACATTTATATATTCTACAGTATTTATATATAAATATTATAGAACCTTATATTTTGATTCATCATGGTATTTTACATAGGTTTTGTCAAGAATATTTTATTTCTTCATGTTCCACGAATATATATATATATATATATATATATATATTATCGGGTGTGTTGTGTAGATTTCCTACTTCTTGCACCAGAAAAATACATTTAGACTACTAATCTTTGTAAAAGCATCAATTAATTTACTAGTTTTGTTTTTATAATCATAATTTTAAATATCATCATCATAAAATGCCACTAAATATGCACACTCTGCAGTGCTACACCAGTGCACATTTCACTTGAGGTGGTTTGGCGGCAGTAATAGAAAAACGATAAAGGGTTTTGCACTGAAATGCAGTTCGCTAATGTGGCGCACATCTTTAGTCAATTCCTCCTGAATGTAGAAATCGATTCAGTGTGTGTGTGTGTGTGTGTGGATTAAGACAGTAAACATCTTCACGTGTAGAGCTTTGGTTTGTTACATCTGCAGCACTCATAATCCTCTCCTGCCCTTAAACACAAATTACTAGCAATGCAAGAATAAAAAAAAACAACAACAACAACAAAAAAAAAAAACAGCTGGCCGAGAGAAGAGAGAGAGAGACAGGAGTGAGTGAAAGTGAAAACTCAATCCACAGTAACTAAGACTCTCAGAGATCCGCAGTCGTCACTGTGACACAGGAGATCCAATTTCCCACTATATATTTATGTGTGTGTGTGTTTCGTACCCTCGACCTCTTCATCACACATGTTTTTGATGTAAGACGCCCCCCTGTCCACTATGGCTTCATCCTCCATTCTGAAAAAGACAAAAACAGAAATTGACTCTACAGGGTGGGAATTTTTTAATATTTTAAAATAATAATAATAAAAATAATAATATAGTAAGAATTTCAACCAAATATTGTATCAAATATCTGGTGTGTATTAGATACATTTTATATGTGTATTGTTTTATACTTTTTATATAATTTTATAATGTTACATTTATATATTCTACAGTATTTATATATAAATATTATAGAACCTTATATTTTGATTCATCATGGTATTTTACATAGGTTTTGTCAAGAATATTTTATTTCTTCATGTTCCACGAATATATATATATATATATATATATATATATTATCGGGTGTGTTGTGTAGATTTCCTACTTCTTGCACCAGAAAAATACATTTAGACTACTAATCTTTGTAAAAGCATCAATTAATTTACTAGTTTTGTTTTTATAATCATAATTTTAAATATCATCATCATAAAATGCCACTAAATATGCACACTCTGCAGTGCTACACCAGTGCACATTTCACTTGAGGTGGTTTGGCGGCAGTAATAGAAAAACGATAAAGGGTTTTGCACTGAAATGCAGTTCGCTAATGTGGCGCACATCTTTAGTCAATTCCTCCTGAATGTAGAAATCGATTCAGTGTGTGTGTGTGTGTGTGTGGATTAAGACAGTAAACATCTTCACGTGTAGAGCTTTGGTTTGTTACATCTGCAGCACTCATAATCCTCTCCTGCCCTTAAACACAAATTACTAGCAATGCAAGAATAAAAAAAAACAACAACAACAACAACAAAAAAAAAAAACAGCTGGCCGAGAGAAGAGAGAGAGAGACAGGAGTGAGTGAAAGTGAAAACTCAATCCACAGTAACTAAGACTCTCAGAGATCCGCAGTCGTCACTGTGACACAGGAGATCCAATTTCCCACTATATATTTATGTGTGTGTGTGTTTCGTACCCTCGACCTCTTCATCACACATGTTTTTGATGTAAGACGCCCCCCTGTCCACTATGGCTTCATCCTCCATTCTGAAAAAGACAAAAACAGAGAAAGGCAAAGTCAGACACAAAAGTATTTTTGTAGACAAAGTCAAAATACAAAACCAGAATCAACCAGGTTTTGTCTAGAAAGAGCGAACATGTTTAATCTCGCCTTGCACCCGCACGTTTCTCAGAACAGCGTTTCTTCTGAAGAAGCTCAGTCACTTGTGTTTTAACCTTGACTTTTATCTTTACTTGTTTATTAAGCATGTAAGCCTGAACCAGTCTGGTTTCTAATCAAGTCATCACATGTCTCACACTGAAGACGGGATGCATTGGGTGACTCGAGATCGACTCGTTTGACTTGAACCAATCAAAAATGCACATACTGTAGCACTCAAAACACCTTAGCAACCATACTGCAACTACATGGCAACCATTCACATCTTACTAATATGGTGGTTGAAGGTTTGCTTATGATAAAAACTACTCATAAATCATTATTGATATTAAATAATAACATGCTATCCAAATAAAGCATGTCATAAAAAATAACCTCTATTGATGGTGGTTGACCAATGTGGATCAAAAGTCTGTTTTGTTTTTAAAGCAGCTCACCAAGGCTGCATTTATTTCATCAAAAATACAGTAAAAACAGCAAAATCTTGAAATATTCTTACAATTTAAAAATAACTGTTTTCTATTCTGATACGTTTTAAAATGTCATTTATTCCTGTGATGCACAACTGATTTTTCATCCATTAATCCAGTCACAGATACACAGGTAAAAATAATATATATCAATAATTTATATATAATGTTAATTATATGTTATAAAAATAACATAATATAATATAATATCATATAATATGCATTATTATTATAAATAGTAATAACAATAAAAATAAGATTTTGGTAATGTCTATTATCTATCTTTTCCAAAAAAAACAAAAGTATTTGATCGGTAGTGTATATCATATAGGCTGAACAAGATTTTTAATTTTTAACAACTAGTGAGACATCATATAAATATGGTCACTTCCTACTCTTTTGTTTTAGTTTGTCTCTGACACTTTTATACCTGTGAGTTCAGTGGTATTAGTTTAACAGCTGGTCTCTGATCTCCATGAATGTATCTCATAATTCACGCTACACAAACATTTCATAGAAGCTTGCATTAAGAATTCACAGTATAGACCTCATTTATCCCTAGTTCATTTCCTCTGTTCTTTAGAATGATAAGAAAAGGCCAGGTGGTCATGTAACCTGGTTGGATTGGTTTTGTTATCTTCTAGTGATTAATACATGTTAAACATGAGCCGAATGCACTATAATCTGTCGGTTTATAATAACCCCTCACACACCCTCGAGCATTTGACAGTCAGCTTTCTGGCAGCGCATCTACTGGCTGCATTTGATTTCAAACTAGATAAAGTTGATTCATCCCTAGTGGAACACAAACGGGAAATAGAAATCGAGATGTATTCAACAGATGCTCATCAAGTGATGGTACATTATGTTGAATGACTCTTTAAAAACATTTATGGTCATATTTCACCCCCGAATTAAAAGAAAGAGGATACATATTGTGCTTCAAGAAAACAAACCCTATATTTTTTGCATTGTGATATAATAATCAAGTATATTTTTCCTCATGACTGCAATGCAAAAAAGAAGAAATATATAATTACGGTTTTTATATATATTTTTTTAATTCATAAATAATAAATAAATAAATAACTAAATAATATATTTAGGTCAAATTTATTCCATTGCATTTAATTTATGGTGATTTAAATTTTAAAAAACACTCTAAATACTGTATTTTTTTCATTAGGTAAAAATGTACTGACTGGAGAGGATCTGCAAGGAGGAATGGCAGAGGATCCTCAAATCCAGGTGTGAAAAACTTGTTGGATCTTTCCCAAAAAGACTCATGGCTTTATTAGATCAAAAGGGTGCTTCTACTATATACTGAGCAAAGGGTCTGAATACTTAGGACCATGTGATATTTCAGTTTTTCTTTTTTAATACATCTGCAAAAATGTCAACAATTCTGTGTTTTTCTGTCAATATGGGGTGCTGTGTGTACATTAATGAGGAAAAAAATTAACTTAAATGATTTTAGCAAATGGCTGCAATATAACAAAGAGTGAAAAATTTAAGGGGGTCTGAATACTTTCCGTACCCACTGTATATATATATAATTACTTTTTTAACTATTATAATAAATATATATATACACACACACACACACACACACACATATATATATATTTCAATAGTTTAAAAAGTAATATATATACATACAGTATATAATGCTAATAAAATTAAATCAAATAAATTATAATTAATATAATATGCATTATCATTAAGAGCAATAATCATACAAATAATATTTAGGTATTTATTGTATTTTTTATGCTGATAGAAACATTAAAATCTGTCATTTTTTACATACTAACATTTTTACATAATGAGAATCACATTCACAATAATGAAAAATACAAAACATCTAAATACATTTTGATAATGTGAACTTTGGAATAAATGTGCTTAATTGTCATGAATTAAATGTCACAATGAAAACAAATCGTAACTATTCTATTAAAAAATACAAAATAAAATAATAATAATAAAAAATATAGATTTTGGGGAGAAATATTACAGTACAACTACAAACCACAACCACAAAATATGTTACCTATTGAGAGTCTGATCTGAATGTGTGTGTATATGTGCACATACACTCACACACACTGAGGGATTTGTTTATTACGGTTTATGATACGGAAAATCATGAGACCCGGGCAGAGGAATGCCATGAAGCTAAAGTAAATACAAGCAATAAAGGTGTGTAAGTGACTGACGCACGAGCTCCCAGCAGCCCTTGCACCGTGTTTACCTATTCAGAGACGGGACAAATGACACGAGACAGGAACGATACTCGCATTTCCTGAACACTTTCTCCTGCCATTAACACACACGACACAGAAGCTGCGGCGATTTTACAGACGTGATCAATCAAAGAGGAAACGAGGTGTTGGTCTGACAGCTGCAGACTCCCACAAACGCTTCCTGAGGTCAAAGGTCACGTGCAATCTGACGCCGGAAGTGGTTTATTGGGTGCTTGGGACGGTCACTGAACCCTAGTTCTTGAGCTCAACTCAATAGCGACATGACTATTAGTTTAGATACTACACTAAATACACAGTGACAAGCAGGAAAATTGACTCATGTAGCAAAGTACGAGTGAAAAACTGAAGCATAGCCACATCATTGTGTAAGTGGGATTTCAGCAGAGCTTTTAATAAGACCTACTGATCTTTAAATCCTTCTCATATGCTCTAATTCCTCAAATGTTACGGCTTCTATGGGAACGCCAATTTGTTTCAGTTTAATCTGGTTTACTTGCCACTTTTTTGGTGTTCACAATTAACTTTATGATCTGTGCAAACAAGTGATTGTGGGATCGTTTGCTAGATGCACAGTCCAGGAATCTCAATGACATTCATATTTAGCTTTTAGCATTTAGACCAAATCATTACCCAGAGAGAAAAATATATCCAACTTCACCCAGTGAGCTAAACTCAAACGAATCTTTGGTTCTTTTAAAATGAATCAGTTGAACTTGTTGATTTATCAGACTGATTTCTTCGAATCAAAGTTCTTGGTGAATCAAACATCTAGTCGCAGGTCACTGAATGGGGTAATTTTTTGACATTTTTAATTGTTATATATAATTATTTTTAATTGTGTTTTATATATATATTTGAAATTTGTATACATATATTTGAAATTTTTAATTGTGTTATATATATATATAAAACAATTAAAAATGTCAAATATTTGTTTTTCTTTTATTTCTTTTTTTATTCAGCATTTAAAATTTCAAATATTTGTTTGTTTAAATTTTTTTTTGAAAGAAACTAATATTTTTATTCATCAAGGATGAATTCATTTGATCAAAACTGACAGTAAAGACATTTATTGTTTTTTATGAACTAAATATCAGCAAATTAGAATGATTTCTGAAGGATCATGTGACACTGAAGACTAATGATGTTATACATATATTTGAAATTTTTAATTGTGTTATATATATATATATATATATATATATAAAACAATTTAAAATTTCAAATATTAGTTTTTCTTTTATTTCTTTTTTAATTCAGCATTTAAAATTTCAAATATTTGTTTTTCTTTTATTTCTTTTTTTATTCAGCATTTAAAATTTCAAATATTTGTTTGTTTACATTTTTTTTTGAAAGAAACTAATATTTTTATTCATCAAGGATGAATTCATTTGATCAAAACTGACAGTAAAGACATTTATTGTTTTTTATGAACTAAATATCAGCAAATCAGCATGATTTCTGAAGGATCATGTGACACTGAAGACTGGAGTAATGATGCTGAAAATTCAGCTTTGCCTCACAGGAATATTCAAATAGAAAACAGTTATTTAAAATTGTAATAATATTTCACAATATTTCAGTTTTTACTTTATTTTTAATCAAAAAAATGCAGCCTTGATGAGCAAAAGAGACTTCTTTTAAAAACATTAACAAAAATCTTACTGACCCCAAACTTTTGAACAGAAGTGTATATACACTAGTAATACATTATTTTCTTACCACAGAAGAAGTGACTTGAGTGTACACAAATGACTGAATATTCTTCTTGGCTGCATATGAACTCAGTTGAGGAATAATCTATGCCACTCCAGCAGCCATTGATTGGCCGTATAATGTCTTAGCAGTTACTTTAGTTTAGTTTAGCCGCTGTGTTAAGCTAGAGTTTAGAGCAATGTCTGTTTGAGGCATTTGGAGGAGCAGATGGTGTAACAGTCAGACCGAATGGTGTATATTTCTTTAAATCCCGAGCAGCTAGAGCCAGTTAATCATTCCGTCTGACAGAACGAACAGCAGAGCGGGAACAGAGACGTCATAAAAGACAGACGAGGAGAGAAAGTCCAAAACACACCCGAAACTCTCTTAGTGGCCAGACCTGATTGATACCATCAATAACACCATCATTAAACAAAGCAGTTATTGATGGGACTGACTGATGTGTTTGTTCTGGTTCAATCGGGCAATAGTCTTAAACTACCATTCAAAAATTGGGGTTTTTAAATAAAGTAATACTTTTATTCAGCAAGGACGTTTTAAAACAATCAAACGTATGAATAGCAGCATATTTTAAGTCATACCCGAGTTTTTCTGTTGAAATCTGGTTACGCAAGAGTATAACCACCATAAACCAGCCTGGACTATATGCTGGTCTAAGCTGCTGTTTAACTGCAGCGACAGAAATCAGGAGAAGTTTCTCCATTTACTCCTGTCATCTCTACACCGATTTTCCTCATTCCACGTCTATCTTCCTCATCTCGCCTGGGCACTTCCTGTCAGTCCTATAGCTATTCTTTTCTTTTTGTACAAGGCTTTCTTTGTTTCCTACAGAACTTTTTCTCTCTGCGGTCTCTACCTCAAATTATGTTCCCTTCCTAGTGTGTTTTTTTTCTCTCTCTTTCTGTTCCTCTTTTCAGTCCACATCTCCTGCTTTAGCATAGCTGCGCGCTGACAGACAGGATCAGGATGTAGGGATCACTGGGATAAATCTTCTTTCTTTAACAACTTACACAACACTGTAGTCCAATCTTAAATGATTACAAGGTTGCTTAATTAAACAAATTAACAATGTTCTACAGTAAGAAACTATAAAAGCTGTCAAACAAACACCCGGCTTTACAACATGAAGATCCTGTAAGGGGGTCTGTAGATTGATACTGTTTTTAAAACAGACATTTCCTTTTAGAAATATATTAATTTAAATTTTTTTTTTTTTTTTTTCAAAATGGCATTTAAAAAATTGTAGATTTTTTTTATCACTATAAAGAAATTTCTTTTGTATATAAACATTTCTTTAAACTGACATTTAAAAACAAAATGTAGATTTTTTATCATTATATAGACATTTCTATATGTTGTGTATATACAAACATTCATCTTTAAAATGACATTTATAAATCTTTTTTTTTATCATTTTAAAGACATTTCTATACATGTCTCATACATATATTTCTTTAAAATGATATTTAGAAATATCTAAATATCATTTTAAATTATATTTAGAAATAAAATTTAGATTTTTTTTATCATTACAAAGACATTTCTATATAAACACATTTCTTTGAAATGACATGAAATTTAAATGATAATTTTAAAGAAATAACATTTCTGAAATAAAATATTACATATATTAGTGCTGTCAAACGATTAATCGCGATTAATCGCATCCAAAATAAAAGTTTTTATTTACATAGTATGTGTGTGTATACTGTGTATATTTATTAAATATATATATATATATATAAATACAAACACATGCATTCATATATTTAAGAGTAATATATTAAATATAATATAAAATATAAGAATATAAATGCATGGTTCATTTACACACATTTCTTTCAAAATTATAAAAATAGATTATTCTAAATAATTGTAAATTATTAATAATTTTAAATAACTTTCTATATGTCTCATATACATATAAATCAGAAATGTCTTTAAAATGATTTTGTTTTTAATCTAAATTTATTTTTAAATGTGGTTAATGGCTAAAAAAAGCTGTTATATCATCTGATATGTCATTTGGTTTTCTACAGTGCAAAATAACATTAAACAGATCTAAATCTCTTTCTGTCACACAATTCAGTGGCACAATAGTAGTTCATTTAGAAACTAGGTCAACACTTGTTTATCATAATTAAATGTTTGTTAATGTTATGAATGATTATGCAGCTTTACTGAAGATTATACAACAATTGTGCAGAAAATGTCAAGCATTTGGGGTCCCGGGTCATAAAAGAGACAAATGAAACGGTAAAATACTTTTACAATACTTTGGTCATCTTGCACAGAAGCTCTAGATGGATTCCACACACTTCAGCACTTGTCACTTCATAGACACCCATCAGTGAATATCTGTGAGGCGAACCTAAACCCAAACACTTCCAAACGCCAAGCCACATGTCTGCTAGAGACAGCTGGACTCCAACAAGCTCCTAACTGTGACTACCTCAGACTGGTGAAGAGGAACACAGCGCTGATTTCAAGACAAGAACTCATCTGAAATATCAGCCTGAGACATTAAGGGGTTAAATAAAATGACAAATCATTGATTTTAAGTCAACATGAAATGGCAGTTGCAACCCATTGTACTTCCATAATGCAATATTTATGAGTGAAACAGGATATTTAATGAGAAAAAAATGAGACTTGATTTGATCAGGAAACAGGAATTGATTGGATAGTCAAAAAGAGTCAAGTTCAGTCTCCAGAGCATCTCTATGCATTCAAATTTATCTATTATTTGTTATTGTTGCCATTGTTGTTAACCAGTGTTTTATTGTTAACTAAAACGTAAAACAAATTTTTTTTTAAATTCCATTAATTGAAATAAAGTTGAATATAAAATAAAATATTAAAAATATTTTAAATATTTAATATATTATTATATCTAATATATATTAGAGATTACAAATTTTAACTAAAAAAAAAAAGAAATATTACCTTGGCAACTAACTTAAATAAGCTTAAGTCAAAGTACTAAAATTAAAGTAAAAAATAAAATCTAAATAAACATATTTAAAATATATATAAAAAAAGACAAATCACATAAAATAACCAAAACTTACACTAAAAAGTTGCACTAAAATTTAAATAAAAACTGAAAATATAAAAATAAAAGCTAATGATTCATCATTCAACAAAACCATTATTAAATACTATAATAGTACATTATAAATAATGCTAAAAAAATTTTTTTAAAAAGGCAGCTTCAACTGGTTGCTAGATAAAGGCTGCATTACTTACAACATCAGCCTAAAGCAATGTTTAAATAGCTATTTTGCTACTGGTTAACTATTTCCCCCGCCTACTTGGCCTAGATGACATCATCTGAAAATTAAAGCACTTTCAAAGCAAGTTGTTACATTATTAAACTTCTTTTTTCCTACATGCACTGATGAATCACACACAATAAGTGCATGATTTATGAAAGTCATTTTAAATCATGAATTTATCACCATAGACGTGTGAAACCAGCAGGTCTGCATCAAAACCTCTAGAACTTCAAGTTCACGTACAGTAGATCCAGTCTGATACATAAATCTTCCTATTTCAGAACACAGCATATCGCTATTGTATCCCAGCAGGCTCAGGGTCGCTCCTGTCCATCACTCACAGATGACCTCAGTCTCAAGGAGAAGAAAAGAGATATCAGGAGTCATGGAGAGCATATCTGAGGGCAGAGTCTACTGAGGACATTCCACTGTGACTGCATTTTCCACTTATCTTCCTATGAAAGTTCCTTTCACAATACCTGCACAGGTGACACTAAACAGCAGGAAGCTGTGTGCTGTCTGTGTGCTTCAGACAGTCAATGGAAGGGGAAAGAGCAGTCACATAGCTCAACAGGTGAGAGTGATCGCTTATGCAACGCTCTCGTACACAAATACAGTTAAGCCTGTGTGTGTCCAGAACAGGAATGAGGAACATTTACACATTTTTCTTAAGAAATCCTTGCTATTTATAGTTCTTCCAGGTGTGGTGGGATCATTTGACAGCTTTAGATAGTGAAAGATTCAGTATTGCACTACTTTTAAGTACCATCTCATCGTGGATTTTTAGCAGTGTTGTTATCTTTAACTAAAATGTTTGGTAATGAAAATAAAGCCAAAATAAATCAATATTAGATGAAACATTTTAAAAAGTAAAAAATTACAGAAAAAAACAGAACTAACTAAAACTAAAACTAGTGAAAATAGTTTTTGGTAATTAAAATGAAAAGAAAACATAATTATTAGATGAAAACTTAAACTTCAATAAAAATTGAAATATTGCCCTGGCAACTAAGTGTTGTTATTGTTACTTAAAACTAAAATAAATAAATAATTGGAAAAAGTAAAAAATAAATAAATGTTGCCTTGGGAACTAAAACTAAAACTAGTAAAAACTATTTGTTGGTAATAATAAAAAAATAAATATTACATGAAAAACATTCTAAAAAAAAGAGTAACAGTTCAAATTGAATAATTATAATAATAATAACGAAGCTGAATAAATAAGTTGAAGTACTAATATTAATAAAACTGAAATAAAGAAAATTAAAACTAAAACTAATAAAATGACAAACATAAAATTACTCAAATTAAAATGAAATGATAAAAAAGCTAATTTAAAGTATTCATAAATATAATAGTATAAAAATATGAATAAAAACCGTTTAGACATGGTTATACCTCGGTAATCTTCAAAGTAGCAGGAATTGTTGTTGTTTTTTTTAAAACATGTACCATGATAATACCACATTTTTAGATAATACCATGGTATTGTTTGAGTACCAATACCATAGTATACATAAAAAATGGTATCCCATGGTATTACTATAGTACTTTGAAATATATCATTGTACTGGTACTACTATGGTCTAAAAGTCCAAAAACATGGTAGTTCCATGGTATGTGTACAAAGGAAAATGGTATTTTTAAGTACTTGTTTGCAGATATCAAAGTACCATGGTATTGCCATTTTTGTGGGCATGACACCGTGGTTATACTGTGGTATTCACCATTTAAATACCATACTATATGAATATGGTAATCATCCAGTACCATACATTAACTACCATCACAGTACTGTTAGTGAGGGTTAATTTACCCGTAATGAACATTAGTGCTTATTAAAGCGTAAAAATCTAAATGTCCTTAGCACTGCATAAGAAAGCAGACATCACATGACCCATCCACTCACATCTGAAGAGCCCTATTGGTCAAAAAATCTGATCCCTGCAGGCAGCTGGCTCTTTTATTATGACAGCACATGCTGCACTGAACTAAAAGGAGATCGAATCCCCTGCATTATATCCAGCCACCGGTTTCTGGAACGCTAAGCGACGCACGCATTGCTTCTGGACACTAAGGAGCTAATTGGTTTTGACAGGAGCTTCTTGGAAAAAGATTACGTTGACCGCTCAAGCCGTGGCTTTAGGGAACCTGTAAAGAGGGCGACTTAAAGCAGCACGACTTGGCAGTAACATTAGAATGAAAAGAGTGAACTGCATCATACATCATGAGTCGGTGGTGGAACCCCCTACTAATGGCCTCTAGAGACCCCAATGAGATATTTCATTCAGTTAAAAAAAAAAAGGTGATTCTTGGGTTCAGCAAAGAACCATTCACTTGCTATACACTTTTAAAAATAAAGGTTCTTTATTGGCATCTTTGGTTCCATGAAGAACCTTTAACATCCATGGAACCTTTCAAATGGACAAAGGGTTCTCTAGATTATTAAAATATTCTGGTTCAAGAATGGTTTGATTTTTCAGAGCGTCAAAAAGCTCTTGATGTTTCATTGCAGGTTCTTGTTCTTCAGTCAAGAACCAGTTTTGGTTCTTGGGTTTCTAAGGCTCTTGAGTTACTACATAATTCTTTGGGGAGCCTTTGGGTTCTAAAATACATATTTTTCTAATAATGAAGTTAAAGAAAAAAGTGACCCAAACAGGTTCTCTGACGGAATTAAACAGTTTTGGTTCGTGTTGTTGATCAAGAACAGTTTTTGGCTCTCTAAGGTTCAGCCTACTGGTTTCTGGGCTCTGAAGCGCCAAGTTCACAGATGTTTTAAAGAACTGAAGAATAAAAAGTTCTCTGAGAGCCAAAAAGCTCTTGATGTTCCATTGTATGTTTTTGTTCTTAAGCAAAATAGTTCTTGGTTATCTAGATTTCTTGAACTGGTTCTTTGGAGAGCCTTTGTTGGTTTTTCAGATCAGCATATTGATTTCTGAGCTCTAAATTGGCAATACACAGATGCTTTTCTAAAGAAGCAGAGAACAAAAAGTGATTGTGAAACCTAAAAAAGATTTTTGATGGAATTAAACAAACAGTTTTGATTTGTGTTGCTGATCAAGAACCATTTTTGGCTCTTTAAGGTTCAGCATATTGGTTTCTGGGATCTGAAGCAATAATTACACAGACGGTTTCTCTGTAGAGCCTCAAATGACTCTCCTACAATGTATGATTATGATTGCCAAAAAGCTCTTGATGTTCATTGCAGGTTCTTGTTCTCATGCAAAATGGTTTTTGATTATCTAGAGTTGTTCAGATCATCATATTCATTTCTGGGCTCTAAATTATCAATACATGGATGTATTTCTAAAGAAGTAGCGAATAAAATGGTTGTGGAACCTGAACAGGTTCTCTGATGGAATTAAAGACTTTTGGTTCTTGTTGCTGACAAAGAAGAGTTTCTGGCTCTCTAAGGTTCAGCATACTGTTTTCGGGGTTCTGAAGCACCAAGTTCATATGGTTTGTAAAGAAGTAGAGAATAAAAGGTGACCATGAAAACTAAACCGGTTCTCTGGCGGAATTAAACACTTTTGGTTCTTCTTGTTGATCAAGAACAGCTTTTCAGCTCAACATATTGGTTTCTGAAGCACCAAATTCACAGATGTTTTAAAAAACTGAAGAACAAAAAGTTCTCTGTAGAACCTCAAATCGCTCTCCTACACTTTTAAAAATAAAGAATCCAAAAGAGAACCATAAAAGAAACATTTCAGGTTCCCCAAATACATTTTCAGAAAGCGGTTCCTAAAAGAACAACTAAAGAACCCATTTTTCCTCACTCTAAAAACTTTTAGTGCAATGGAAAGGTTCCATGGATGTTAAAGGTTCTTCATGGAACCAGATGATCTTTATTTTTAAGAGTTATCATTTGTGGTTCTTGTTAGAACCTATTAGAGTGCAAGAAACCATTACGAAGTTTGAACATTAAGGATGTTCATGAGCTGTCAAACGTATGCAAAAGCCCAGTTTAATGTCTTTAATAGATAATAACCTCCGTCCCTGAAACTTGAAGCCCTGACCGCACAGACTCGGAGCAGATCTGTTGCTCTGTCCTGAAGGATACTGTTACACCTTTACTTTTTGTTGAAGAAGCAGGACAGATTCAGGGTGGGAGGGCTGTTCTCGACCCACTTATGGAGACACAACTGATCTCGAATGGGAAGATAACATGCAAATAAAAGTACTCACTTGTTTTTGTCGCTCATGTTGACCGTGCCGTGCGCGTCCTCTTCTCCTCCGCTGAATTAAAGTGCGTCCGGGCTTCAGAAACGCTTCCAAAATATGCGCAAGTGCGAATTCGCTCCAAGTTCAGCGTGTCTGGATGCGTAAAAGCAGGAACACATACAGAGACTCACTTCAGTTTATCTGGAGCCAGAGATAATTCGCTGCTGCGTCTACGAACTACAGTACATTCAGTCACTCCAGCAGTCATAACGCAACAGGCTCACGAACTCTCTCCGTCCCGTCGGAAAACGCTCCACGTTGCGCGTAAACCTGCCCGCGTCGCGCTCGACTCGAGTCTTGTTCCATATTTAAAGATCTCGCCCTCCTCCAGCGTGACGCAGCAGTGGGAGGATGAGACACGAGAGGTCAGCATGTGAGATGCAACAGTGAATACCTGCATCCGCACCGAAACACTGACCACACGAGTGGACAGTCCGAATACATCTGAAAAATACTGCACTTCAGTTAGGACACATGCGGCCTCTCTGCAATATAAACAGCATACACATTCAATTAAATACGCTTACGTGTCATAAAAGTTATTTTTATGCAGTGTAACATGACTTTAGCATGCAATAAACCTATATAGAATATTATACATGATATATATAATCATAAATATACATTTCGATGAGGTGAAGCATGAAAGTGTCATAAAAGTATCATAAAAGTTTTATTTCTGTAACATGACTTCAATCAATCTTTGATACTTAGTAATATGAATTTAAATATGTAAATTAAATCAATAACATACATTCTATCTATCTATTAGAAATACCATGACTTTTCCTTGAATGCTTTGATTACATTTACATAACCATGAAACCCTTAAAGATAAACGTGATTCTTGAGCACCTGATAATTGCAGACATACAATTATTCGGTACTGTAGACTTATTCAGCATTTAGTAGAATGTTCCAAATCATTTAGAAAAACTCCAGGAATGTCATCCAGTTCAAGTTGTCACATATTTAATGAAAAAGTTATGTACTTAAAAATCCTGAGTAATGGTTGTGAATCCCTCAGTTCTTTAGAATTTACGACATGAAATGATGACTTAAAATTCAAGGAATAGTATTGTATTGTTTCTAAAGCGCTGTAGAACTACGCCACCTACTGGCCGTTCAGGAATATCAGCAGCACACACCTGTGCTCATTTACAGGAACAGCTTTCCCAAAAACTCTCAAGTGTTCACTCTCCCTCATGCAGCTCCAGCATACGGCCTTGAAACGACATGAGGGAAAGTAAATGATGATTCAGCTGATTTTGGGTAAACTATTCCTTTAAAGCCACACAAAGAATGCTTTGATTAAAGCACAATTGTTGCATATATATATATACACTACCGCTCAAAAGTTGGGGTCAGTAAGATTTAAAAAATAAAAATAAAAATCAATATATATATATATTTTTTTTTATTCAGCAAGGATGCATTAAATTGATCAAAAGTGACAGTAAAGGCATTTATAATGTTACAAATGATATATAAAAAATAAAAAAGCTGTTCTTTTGAACTTTATACTCATCTCAAGGAATAGTATTGTATTGTTTCTAAAGCGCTGTAGAACTACGCCACCTACTGGCCGTTCAGGAATATCAGCAGCACACACCTGTGCTCATTTACAGGAACAGCTTTCCCAAAAACTCTCAAGTGTTCACTCTCCCTCATGCAGCTCCAGCATACGGCCTTGAAACGACATGAGGGAAAGTAAATGATGATTCAGCTGATTTTGGGTAAACTATTCCTTTAAAGCCACACAAAGAATGCTTTGATTAAAGCACAATTGTTGCATATATATATATATACACTACCGCTCAAAAGTTGGGGTCAGTAAGATTTAAAAAATAAAAATAAAAATCAATATATATATATTTTTTTTTTTATTCAGCAAGGATGCATTAAATTGATCAAAAGTGACAGTAAAGGCATTTATAATGTTACAAATGATATATAAAAAATAAAAAAGCTGTTCTTTTGAACTTTATACTCATCAAAAAAATCCTGAAAAATGTCAATTTGCACAAAAATATGAAGCAGCACAGCTGTTTTCAACACTGAATACTATTAAATGCTTCTTGAGCAGCACATTACCATTTTAGAATGATTTCTGAAGGATCATGTGACATTCAACACTGAATACTATTAAATGTTTCTTGAGCAGCACATTACCATTTTAGAATGATTTCTGATAGATCATGTGACACTGAAGACTGGAGTAATGATGCTGAAAATTCAGCTTTGATCACAGAAATAAATTACATTTTAAAATATTTTCAAATAGAAAACAGTTATTTTAAATTGTAATAATATTACACAATATTACTGATTTTACTGTATTTTTGATCAAATAAATGGTGCCTTGGTGAGCAGAAGACTTATATTTGTTCTTTAAAATTATTTAAAAAAATTATTTAATTCATCAGAAGTAAACAAATTTAAATTACAAAAAAACATTGATAAGCACTAAATGGACACTACTTTCATATTTTGCCATTTCACACAAAAGTTCATGGTTAAAAAAAAAAAAAAAAAAACAATGTTAAATTATTCTGTCCAACATGCACCTTTTCTCATCGTAATCACAGGGTGCTCAGAAATTCTTTCACCTGGGGAAGACAAAAAAAATATTAAATCAACTTTTAAACTGAAACTGTCCTCATATTTCACTTTAATACATTTATTACTGCACTGTGTAAAGCATCCATGTGCATGCAAAGAAATGGTGTGTTCCACAGTGGGTATAATATGTATGAAGCTACAACGTGTGTGTGTCTAGAGTATAAACCATGTATAATATGCAATTTCTAGAGTATATAATGGTCCCTGTATTGCACCCTCATCATAAGATGCAACTTTAGTTCCGCCACATTTGACAAACATTGTTCAAACGTTCACTCAACACATGCTCTGGGTGATATGCTAGATTAACTTAACGAAAAAAATGTAAATTCATTATTTACTCATATTTACCCTCATGTCATTCCAAGGACTAGCAAACATAATGAGGGCGAGTAAAAACCAACAGAATTCACTTTTTTTTCTACTGTGTGTGTCATACCTTCTCGATCATATCAGCACACTTGATCTTGTCGTCTTTAAAATCATCATTGACATCCAGGGTAAGAACCGGCACTTCATTCAGATACTCAAACTCCATACTGCACACACACACACACACACACACGCACAGGGTGATTAATTCATTTATTTTTAATAATTAATTAATTTAAATTCTTTTTTTATCTTACTACATTTTACATCCTTATATATATATATATCAGTTTAATGTAAATTACTTTACATATTTAAAAAAAGTTAACAAAAAATCTAAATGTAAATTAATAAAATTAAATATTTTTTACTTTAAGGATATATTTTTCAATATTTGAACTTAGTTAATATTAAAATTCTAATCAATCTAATGTAAATTAATAAATAAATTAATAAAATAATAATAACAATAATATATAATAATACATTTTTGTATTCTCATCATTACATTTAATATCTTAATGTAAATTAATAAAAAAATTTATATATGCGTGTATATATATATATAGTTTTTGTTTTAAATAATTTATTTTTGTATCATCGTGCTACATTTTACATTCTTAGACAAGTAAATATATTACATAAAAATATATTTATCATAATATTTATTAATAAATAAAATAAAATAAATGTATAATAATTTAAAACAACTTTCTTTTTTATAAGGATGTCAAACATAGTGATACTTTGGTACTTCCATGAATGAAGATATTATAATGGCTGGTGTTATGTAGTGTGTGCGTTACCTCATAGTCCTGTGCTGTAACCAGCTCTCATGTTTATAGTGAAGTTTCTCCAGATATTCCAGTGGAATTCCCTGTTCCTCGTCTCTTCCTCTCAAATACAATCGCTCCAAACACCTCTGTAACACAAAATGGCCTTGTTTACTCTTTTTCACAGCACAGCAGAATCACTTTAAAGGCCCCATCTGGGTTTGCGTTCATACTTCTGGTTTTGCCCGCAGGTAAATGATGCCGTCCAGCTCAATGTGCTTCCCAAACTGCTTATGCAGCCAGCTGTGCCAGTCCTGATAGATCGCCCACTCTGTTTCATTCACACACTCACTTTCATAGAGGTTAGAGGCAAAGATGTACCTGCAACACACCAATCAAAGTGATTAAAGTAAGCCGATTAGTTGATATTTCTATTTATTTGACTTTGTGACATAATGACGGTTGTATAACAATCACAGACCCTTCATCAACGAAAGGAGGAGATGCATTTCAGATGCATGTCCCATTTGATAACGGATATTAATACCAGGTGCAGTCTACCTGTCGCTGTACACGGATCGTTCGAAGAACTGCACTGGATTCTCGGCCTCTCGCAGTTTTCCGTTGGTGGATCTGATCTGCGAGCGGATGCGGCTCATGCAGGCGTAGCTCTGGAAGGTGTAGGCCCAGCGATCGGGCTTCTCGTACATCATCTGCAGCACATTTCCTCCACTCTTCTGAGAGGTGGTCAATTCCTGAACGTATACATACACGTTATATTGGTCTACATTTGTTAGGCATCCAATCTTTGTATGTCAATTCCACACAGAAATTAAGATAGTTATATATATATTTATATACAGTTGTGGCCAAAAGTATTGGCAGTGACACAAATTTTGTGTTTTGCAAAATTTGCTACTTAAACTGTTGTGGTGTTCATTCACATTTTTTCTACATGTATTGGCAGTAAGATAATCTAGAAACAATGTTAATAAACACTATAACAGCTTAAGCTGTACATTTAGCAATTACAAAATGTACCAAAAAATACTTTTGGCCACGACTGTATGTATATTATGTATGTATATATATATATATATATATAATATGGCTGTTAAATATATACAAATATTGATCAATTCATTTTATTGTTATTTTTTGTATGTTTATTTATTAATGGTCTATATACACATATCTACCTACATCTTATATATGTATAGATTTATATACATAAATCATATAATATTATATATTGTTAAATTTTAAAAGACTAAATATCCAATATTGATCAACATGGTTAATTTACACATCCCAATTTTAAACCTATGTTAAAAGCAATACAGGATTATTATAGTTAGCTATTAAAAACCATTTTGAAAAATTGTTACTTGAAATAAAATGTAAAAAAATACATATTAAAGAAAAATTTTATTATTTTATTTCAGTTAGCTGCTGAGGCAACATTTCTTATTTTCACTTCATTTAACTTGATGTACTAAAACTAAAATTAAAAAACTATTCAAAACTATATAGACATAAAAAAAAAATAATGATCATCAAAAACAATAAAAATAAAGAATAATTTAAAATATTAATAAAAACTATAATAGCATCCCTAAAAAAATACTAAAATAACACTGATGCAATAGTTTGCACAATGCAAGGACCGATAAACTCTTAATAAAAAGACACATAACAGATATAGACATTATAAATCATCTGTTAAAGTGTGATTAGTCTGCTTCACAGAAAGCAAGGGGACAGTGACATTTAGAAAAGGAATGTGCTAATATAGGTTTAATTTAGGGATGCACCGATATGAAAATTTTGGCCAATACCGATAACCGATTATTCTTTATTTTTGAAAGCCGATAACCGATATGTTGGCCGATAAATCTATATCCAAATTGTTATATACTTTTTGAGAGCCTGATTACAAAAAAGGTCTCATCATTAAAAGCCACATCCCAAACACTTCAACATAAGCAGCCTAGTTTGAACGGTGTACGTTTTAAAAATATTTTTACTCTCCCATTACCAAATTTAGTCATAAAAAAGTCTTACAAATAAATAAAATAATGCATAAATAATGCAAACAAGTCACTGGACATCATTACACGTGTAAAGAATCAAAATGAATGCGCCATAGATCAATAAAACGGAATAGACTCTGCACGGACAATAATTAAATGATTTTAATTACTAAACCATATTGTTGATGAAAATAATAAGAGAAAAATACAAGTGGTTGTTGTTATTAATAATATATCAATGATTTTGAAAAAGTAACAAATTAATACCACTGTTTTAAATAGCAGCCATTGAGCTGCACGTGCTGAAGCTGAAGAGCTGAATGAACACGGTAAACTGAAGCGTTTTGCTGGCAGCTTATTTAACTCAAGGAAATGCATCCTGAAATTAATATTAATACAACATAAACATAATATTACAACTTATATATGTACAAAATGACGCAGTTATTGCATGCTATAGTCAGAATGTGTGATCCTGTTGTGGATGCGCTCTTCCCATAACAACGCACTGAAACACAGCAACTAAACACAAAGAATTCACAACGTTTTATTATAATAATGTTCTCATTAGAATGTTATATACACGACATTCCCAATCATAGTTATTAATGTTGTGCACTGCTGTTTGAGCTGCGTGCGCTGAGCTAAAGACGATCACCGGTAAACTGAAGCGCTCTTTTAACTTAACCAAACGCATTCTATATGAGATAAATCAGATATACATCAAATAAACACAATATTACAACGTACAATTGCACAAAAGGCTGCAAACGAACAGCGCACATCTGAAGTGTCTCTGAAGGAAATAATGCATTATTTATCGGCTTTAAGATATCGGCCAAATTTTCTTATCAGGCCGATACCAATAACAGAAAAAATGAGCCGATATGGGCCAATACCGATATGGTGGCCGATATATCGTGCATCCCTAAAAAATACAACTGTTAGTTCATGTTAGCTCAGGTCCTTTAAACAATATGAACAAATACGACGTTTGAGTTTAATAATGTATTAGTAAATGTTGAAATTAACTAAGATTAATGAAGGTTTTAGAAGTATTTTCATTCTTAGTTCATGTTTACTATGCAGTTAATTAATATTAACAAACAGAATATTATTGTAAACTGCTACCACAATACTAAAATAACACAGGTTTGTAATAACTAGCTAGTATTGCTGATAAAAGCATTCTCCGCAATCTTTCTTTCCAGTTTGTAAATCCTGCACTGCAAAAAAAAAAATGTTTTTTTTGTCTTGTTTCCAGCCAGAATATCTAAAAATTCTTAAATCAAGAAGGACAAATCAATAAATATTTATTTTCTTCATAAAAGTAAGAACAGCTATCGCATTAGCATAAATCTATGTGAAAAGCAATTGTAACCCTATAAAAGCTGGATTTGTAGCATTCGATGGTTATGTCCAGCAATGAAATAAGCTTACACTACTGACAAAAAACACCGAATGACTTACCAATGTTTCCTTCAATGGAGATGCGTTTCAGTCTTTTCTCCAGGCTGTCGTTCAGAGGACTGGGACAGGCTCGTTTGGCAGTGGGAGACATTTTATCTTCATGCAATATTGTACAATAACACTCTGTACAGTTACAGTCAGTTAGCAGAGAAACAGGCGGGACATTCAATTCTTAAATTCTGGCGCTTAAACTTCAAGCTCCTCCCACCGGAAACAGCTGCTCTCAAACCTCACGTGCTTTACATACACAACAACACTTCATTATTATTATTACTTTAAAAATACATATGAGAACGAATGGCTGTAAAAAAAATTATATAGTAATTTATAAAAACAATAAAAGGTTAATTTACCTGAAAACAGTTTTTTCATTTTACACACACATGCGAAAAAAAACATAATATATAAATATAAACCATAAATATACGTAAAATGTTGAGAAGGGTTTTATTTGCTTTATGTACAGCAAAAATAACATCAGTGATATTTTTTATTCATGTAAACTAGAACAATATCAGGAAATCGTGTGCATGTATTTACATATCTAATCTACCCTAATTATGTTACAGTTCAGGGAAAATATATCCTCATTTCAGTGACAAAAAAGCTTTATAAATACTTCACATCTGTCTGATATTAATCAGCGGTTGGCACTGTTTCACACTATAGCATAGTCCAAACCATTAGAAGTAAAACTATTACATTCGTGAAACAATATAACTTCAAAAGGAACGTAAATCTAAGGTTTTTAAAACAACCATAAAAGTGTTAATAGAAGAACGGAGATGAAAAATAAGTTAAAATGGAGATAAACCCACAATCATTTACTTCAGAACCGAATGCTGCAATATTTCTAACCTTAACAACTAATACAACCAAACAATAAAGATAAATTCATCAACGTACTGAATATTTCAGAACTGTGTGAGTAAGTATATTTCGAATGGGTGCAAATGAAATGCTTTAAATAATTGAACAGGTTTAAATATTTAAGAAAGGTTTGGCAACCCAGTTGCACGAATTCAATGCTTTTACGACAAATTAACTAAACTGAAACAGCTTGAGCAAAGCAAATATCTTATCAGAGACTCTGAGCTGTTATCATATATTTATTTTTGTCTCTTAGACGCATGGCAGAAGATATCAATTCAAGGCCAACACTTCCCATCAGCCATCTGGGTCCAACATGTCATATTTATTATTCAAAACCTGGCTCAAATACTTCATAGTGACCGATAGTAAATATGAAATATATTGTGAAGAAACAAGCTCTGATATGGAACAATTTTGTCCAGTAACATCAGTGAAGACAAATAATAAGATCATTATTGCATAGGAAAACTGACTTAAGCTATTTAACTCCATCTTTTTTGCTGTCAGCATTACAGCATTGAAGAATCAAACGTCTTTCAAAGCAGCACTATGTGTTCAAAATTTGCTAAATGTATATAATGAGCGAATACATCATGAATTCATCTTCCAAACCGCATTTTTGTCTTATTCTGAGTCACTACGGTACACTTATAATCAGTGTTGGGGAAAGTTACTTTTAAAAGTAATGCATTACAATATTGCATTACTCCATAAAAAAGTAACTAATTACGTTACTTAGTTACTTTTTATGGGAAGTAATGTGTTACGTTACTTTTGCGTTACTTTTTAAGTCTGGACAGGGCTTGCTTGTTTGTTTTTAAAATAAAAAAGTTATATTTTTGGCAAATATAAAAGCCTTTATACACCTAAAGTGAAATGAATAAGCCTCAGGCTGAAGGGAAAGTACATTTATGTCCGTACAGTAGAATGCAGAAGAAGAAATTTCAACACACTTCAGAAATAAAAAAAGACACAAATGTTTGTCTAGAGTAATTTGTGCTTATTAGTACGGTTGTGCTTATTAGTACGCTTGAACTGGATCATCAGGTCAGAAGCAAAGACATTGCTTAATAGAATGGGATTAAATACATAAAGGATATTTGTGTTGTTTAACATTTAATTATTGCAGGTTTGCGTCATATTTGGAGTTTCATTATTTTTATTCATTTTGAGGAATACTGAATCTGAGTTTTTTCTTTTTTGTAAGCGAGATGAATTAATGCATATTCATATTAATTTTAGAACTACAGTAACATCTTCTGATTTCTCTCAACATGGCGACACAAGAGCTGTCAATCAATAAATTGGAAAAAAAAAGTAACTTGCATTACTTATTTTAAAAAGTAACTCAGATATTCTCTTGTAAATTAAAAAGTAATGCGTTACTTTACTAGTTACTTGAAAAAGTAATCTGATTACGTAACTCGCGTTACTTGTAATATATTACCCCCAACACTGCTTATAATAAGGACTTATATTTGGACTATAGTAGCCTGGTCGGGTCGTCACCGCTGCGGAGTAACACATACCTGCGTGAATCGCCATAGACATAAACTTAGAGAAGTAGCTCCGGTTGGAATGTTCTTCCGCGGGATGTGTGCAGTTCTGTTTATTAACCGCTGCTTTAACATTCACACTAGTCAAAGAAAGCGAATCACCTATTCACTGCCAACACAGGCAGCATACCGGATCACTGTAGTCTGTACTAAGTTCAATTCTCATAGGACAAAATCCCTCCCTTTCAGTGACCGAACTAAACCAATAATGTGAAGGACTTGAAATCATATGTAACCATTTCATCAGGCAACATTTTGTCATCAAATGCCAAAAATCAGGTTTGATCTATTTAGAAATATTAGTATTGTGCAGTTCCTTCACTTCACTATGGTTCACCTAGCAATGCCGTGGGGTTAAAATCATCATTACAAAGCAAAAGATAGAAAGGAGAGTCAGAAGAGAGAGCAGGATCACGGTTTCTTCATTGTTAACTTCTTTTCCCCTCCTTGTCTCAGTTTATCTGTCTTTCGTTGTGAGTTTTTCAATTAGCTCTTGAAGAGGCGCCAGTTCCTTACGGTCGATCAAGTTAAACTCCTAAAAATGTACAAAATAATTTGTTGAATTGAAAATTCAAGAATACAGTCCATAAGTTTAGAATTGGTAAGAATTTGTATTGTTTTTGAAAGAAGTCTCCAAGGCTGCATTTATTTGATCAAAAACACATTCAAAACAGTAATATTGTGAAATATTATTTCAATCTAAAATAACCATTTTTTTATTTGAATGTATTGTAAAATGTATTCCTGTGATTCAAAGCTGAATTTTCAGCATCATTACTCCAGTCTTCAGTGTCACATGATCCTTCAGAAATCATTCTAATATGCTGATTTGTGGCTCAAGAAACATTTCTGATAATTATCAATGTTGAAAACAGTTGTGCTGCTTACTATTTTGGGGGAAAACATCATTTATTTAAAGAAATCTTTTGTAACAATATTAATGTCTTTACTGTCACTTTTGATCAATTTAATGCATCCATCATGAATAAAAGTATTAATTTCTTCCAAAAAAATTAAGAGTTTGTTTCAATTAAGAGTTAATTTCAATATAGTTAGATGAGCAATGCAACAGCTAAAACACAAATTTATGACCATCACAAAAGCATTTTTACAGACATTATACACAAACTGCTGATCCCATATCATTTGAATACTATATTAAATGCAGCAAGTTGCTTGACAACTGTAAGAAGCCTACATTTAGACTAATAAATTAGTTATTTTGATTATTATTAATTGCTATCTTTTATCAGATTGCTATTGCTGCCATATAATAAAAGCTGTAAGCCACTTTTAGGCCATGTTTTAGGGACTCTGAAATACCTCTTGTGGTTTATTGCTTGTGCAGGCGCTTTTAAAGACGTTCATAATAAGAATAAAGCAGTGACAGCACCTGCACAAAGAAGATGAAGTGTTTGAAAGACGTGTTGAGGTGAGCTTCCTCCTGAAGCTGCATGACTGCGTCAAAGTGTTGATGATATATATGAGCATAAACTCTGAACAAACGCTTCAGGATGGTCTTGGCCACAGACATGAAGTTCTTGGGGAAGGGAACACCTGGACAGGTGAGACGGATGAGGTTAATATACAGTGGTGTGAAAAAGTGTTGGCCCCCTTCCTGATCTCTTATTTTTTTTGCATGTTTGTCACACTTTAATGTTTCAGATCATCAAACAAATTTAAATATTACACAAAGATAATGCAAGTAAATACAAAATGCAGTTTTTAAATGATGATTTCATTTATTAAGGGAAAAAACCTACGTGGCCCTACGTGAAAAATGAATTGCCCCCTCCTGTTAAATCATGAATGAACTGCAATTAACCACATTATTTTAGAGAGCTGAGTTAAATTTCACTAGCCACACCCAGGCCTGATTACTGCCAGACCTGTTGAATCAAGAAATCACTTAAATAGAACCTGTCTGACAAAGTGAAGCATGCTTAAAGAGCAACACATCATGCCGCGATCTAAAGAAATTCAAGAACAGATGAGAAACAAAACAGTTGACATGTATCAGTCTGGAAAGGATCATAAAGACATTTCTAAGGCTTTGGGACTCCAGCAAACCA
>NW_015505240.1:3789400-3789993 GCF_001515645.1 Sinocyclocheilus grahami
AGAAAAACTAAATTAAGGTTTTGGAGTGGCCAAATCAAAGTCCGGACTTAAATCTGATTGAGATGCTTAAACAGTCCATTCATGCTCAAAAACCCTCAAATGTGGCTGAATTAAAACAATTCTGCAAAGAAGAATGGGCCAAAATGCCTCCACAGCGATGTGAAAGACTCATTGCCAGTTATCGCAAACACTTGATTGCAGTTGTTGCTGCAAAGCGTGGCACAACCAGTTATTAAATTTAGGGGGCAATTACTTTTTCACGTAGGGCCAGGCAGGTTTGGACAGCTTTTTTCCCTTAATAAAATAAATAATCATTTAAAAACTGCATTTTGCATTATCTGTGTAATATTAAAATTAGTTTGATGATCTGAATCTTTTAAGTGTGACAAATATGCAAAAAATTTAAAAAACAGGAAGGGGGCCAACACTTTTTCACACCACTGTATGTATATATATATAAACCACAAAAAAACAATTTTTATTAGCATCTCAATGAAACTAAAATATCTCTGCAGCAGGTACCTATTTTAGAAGGAAACAGGGTCTCGTCATCCAACTGGTCTTGAACCCACGTCATCAGATAATCAATGTAC
>NW_015505240.1:3790003-3797509 GCF_001515645.1 Sinocyclocheilus grahami
GTGTGACAAATATGCAAAAAATTTAAAAAACAGGAAGGGGGCCAAGACTTTTTCACACCACTGTATGTATATATATAAACCACAAAAAACAATTTTTATTAGCATCTCAATGAAACTAAAATATCTCTGCAGCAGGTACCTATTTTAGAAGGAAACAGGGTCTCCTCATCCAACTGGTCTTGAACCCACGTCATCAGATAATCAATGTACTTGGGAGCCGAGCACTTTATAGGCTTCTTAATGTTGGTCCCATCTGCCCAGTGATACTCGTATCTAAAGGGAAAGAGATGAGTAATACAGAGACAAAGAGAGACACGATCATTCATTCCTCACTGTCCAAACACACTCACTTTGGTCCTGCAGACATGAGCGGACAGCTGTCCTCCGAGCAGAAATCCGTGATGGTGCCGTACAGCATGTTAATCTGGTTAAAGAAATCCACCGCTGCAGAAACAACCAAACAGAAACATTTAACTTCATTATTATTTTGTGCATAATCAGACGTTCTAGTTTGTTTTCCATCTTTTTTGTTTGATTATTAATTGGTATTGGCACAGGCAGTCAGATGTGCTTGCTTCCACTGACGCACAAGATGCTCATGAACCATCTCGAATCATGCTGGAGCACATGATCATTAGGTTTTGTTCCTGTCGGTTCCGGTGCTGATGTCATTAGAAAGACAAATGAGATACTAAGACAATCGTGAAAGCCGTGTTCATTTTTAAAACTTTCTACAATGATGATTATTCTCATTTTTCTTGACAAATTTGATCAGTTGCAAAGGAACACAAAACAGCAGCAATTTCACTAGAAGTCTCAAACTATTGGATCCTGCTGGATGTGTGTGCATGTTGGGGGAGGTGTGTTAGTAATTTTGCAATGGACACAGGGTCTCTTGGGACTGACTGGGTGATCGGTCAGGACAGGATGGGTCCGGTTTGGTGTCATCAATAGGTCAAGGGTCAAAGTTGTTAAGAAGGTAATGAGAAAAGCAACTGAACACAGAGAGAAACAAGAAAACCATCTGCAATAACAAAACACACTAGAAACAGAACAAATGAATCAGTTTGTGGGTGTGTGTGGGGATAATTAATAAATATGACGTCACTCTTGGTTCTTACTGTTGACAGCCACCCATTCATTCAGATCTTCTCCGTCAGGAAGCATGACGGCCATCCGCAGGTTCCCACTGCCCAGCGTGGCTTCAGCATGTTTGAGCAGCTCATACTGATGAGAACCTTCGGGAATATTCTTCTTCGGCTTAAACGTCTTAGACGAACGATTCCCGCTGGAGGAGATGGAACAGAAAATGCACTTAAAGGGAAAGTTCACCCAGAAATGAAAATTTGCCAAAACTTTGCTCACCCTCAGGCCATACAAGATGTCGATGAGTTTGTTTCTTCATCAGAACGGATTTGGACAAATGTAGCATTACATCACTTGCTCAGCTTCTCAGCTCCTCTGCAGTGAATGGGTGCCGTCAGAATGAGAGTCCAAACAGCTGATAAAAACATCACAATAATCCTCTCCAGTCCATCAGTGAATGTCTTGTGAAGTGTTTGTACAAAACAAATCCATTATTGAGGCGGTTTAACTTTAAACTGTTGTTTCTGTCCCAAAGTAAAAGTCCATAATTCATAAAAACAATTCCTCCAGTGTAAAAGTCTGGAGGACTTTTGTCCTCTCACAACAAAACCCACCGACATATTTGTGTAGAACTGTTTTGGACCATTTTCACTTAAACTGTGCTTGATCAGTGCATATTTCTCTTCTGATTAAGACTTTTTCAGTGGAGAAAGCAATACTACAGATAGAGGATAAATATGTTTTAATGATGGATTTGTTTCTTACAAACAAGCAGCTTTTCGCTGTAAACGACATTAACTGATGGACTGGAGTGCTGTGGATTACTTGAGGATTATTGTGATGTTTTTATCAGCTGTTTGGACTCTCATTCTGACGGCACCCATCCACTGCAGAGGATCCACTGGTGAGCAAGTGATGTAATGCTACATTTCTCCAAATCTGTTCTGATGAAGAAAAAACTCATTTACATCTCGGATGTCCTGAGGGTGAGTACATTTAAAATAGTTAAAAATAGTCTATACGAAATACCGCCTAATCAGGATTGTTATAAGCATGTGTGTGTTATAATGTCACTTTTTTTTTTTTTTTTACATATTTCTCATCTGATTTACAAAGCAAATCTTCAGACACAGACATGCAGTTTATCGGGTTCCAATCAAAGGATTACACACTTCAATTCAGCTTCAAAAACATCACAATGGCAATGACGTTACATGTCTGCGTTTGTTCTTAACTTCTCCGAAATCACATGCTTCCGGTGAACCATCACAAGCACTTCACAATAGTTTCCAAATGAAATCATTCTCAGCTGTTTTTCTTATGACGGACTTCTCTAATGGTTCTAGACATCTTTATCAGTAAATTCAATTTCAGAATGATGCATCATAACAAACAACTCCTGCCAAGACTTCAGATTACAGAATCAGATGTTCTGCGTTTGAGATTTCCTCACTCCCTTCCTCTGGTAAAGAGGTAAACATGTTCTTTAAAGTAATTACAGAGAAAGCACATACACCCTGTTCCCTCCCAAAATGATGCTATTAGAATGATGCAATGCTGTTAAACTGAATTAATCATCATTTTGGGTGGATAAAATTTTTTTGTCATTTAAAAAGTAATTCATATGACAGTTGCACTGCCTGCTAACAATTGCATTTCATGCAATTTCATCAACAGCTCAGCTTCTCAGCATACAGTCTGTATTCAGAAGATTTTCCAACTTTGGATGCATCACAGGCTTTGCACACCGATTAGAATGATGCAATGCTGTTAAACTGAATTAATCATCATTTTGGGTGGATAAAATTTTTTTTGTCATTTAAAAAGTAATTCATATGACAGTTGCACTGCCTGCTAACAATTGCATTTCATGCAATTTCATCAACAGCTCAGCTTCTCAGCATACAGTCTGTATTCAGAAGATTTTCCAACTTTGGATGCATCACAGGCTTTGCACACCATGCAACTCTCTGATCTCTGATACAAAGTGACACACAATGTGCTTTTTGAAGAGCACAGTGTGAAACAAACATGCATTACATAAGATCTGCCCCCCTTCCAGTCCAGCACATCAGAGAGCCAAGAAACCGGGGCAAATGTGCCAGAATCGGGCTGATCTCGATCCCAAAGCATTTGCGTGAAAAATGCCCAATTTTAACGCAACTGTCAAGTTGAAATACTGACACATTTAACGAACCGCGCGCGCAGAACTGAGGTCAATGCGGTTCAAAAACTCAACCAGCTCTTTAGCAAGACGAGCTAAAGGAGTAAACTGATACTTATCTATAAATATTCATCTAAATCACCGAGTCAAACTCACAATAAGAAGCTCATGGTCTCCTGTCTGTCCGGTTCAGCGTTCTGCTGCTGGTCCCGGCGCGAGGTTCGGCTTCGTGTAGCGCAGAGACACCTGGCAACAAACTTCCCACAGCCGCTGAAAATCTAATATGATCTGTAGATCTGTAAACCACATCACATTGAGTAAATACAGGGTGAAGGTCCAAATATTATCTGCTATGTGTGAGGGACCCCAATTTAAAAGGGGAGTTTTTTACGTATAAAGATTCGATTTATACTGTGAAAAATTATTATAAATATGTGTGAAACATTATTTAAAATTATATATATATATATAATCTGTTGTTACATTTATTACATTTTTCTACTCACTAAAGTGCTGAACTGTTAAATGTAGTATTTATTTATTTAAATCAAATTATATATTATTTGTATTTTAATTAATTAATTTATTTTAATCAAAGTTATTTAAATAAAAGTATTATGTTTTAATCAAACTTGATAAACATTTTATTTTAATCTGTTTATTTATTTTAATTCAGTTTTATATTATTTTTTATTTTAATCAATTTATACATTTTTTCATTTTAATCTATGTATTTAATTGACTCCAACTCATTTATTTAAATCAAAATATATTCCATTTTTATTTTGATCTATTTATTTATTTTAATCAAACATGTATATTTATTTATTTGGTTTAATTGTATTTTTATTTTCATTTTTTTAGACTGATTTTCTCAAAACTTTTCCACAGACCCCAGAAAACCCCTGCATGATATAATATAGGTGAACCATATTATTGATTATTATCAATCACAATATCATATAGACCAGCATATGCACATCATTTTGTCTCACAGTCTGTTAATCAATACATTCGATCAGATCATTGCTTTCAACAAAGACAAGTCTAATCAATCACAGTGCCTCTCATAGAAAACCCATAGAAATTCTGTCATGGAGAATCAACACCTACAAATAAGTACCATAGTTATGCTTCCAGGGCTATACCGTAGTATTCTTGGAGTAGCATGCAGATGTATTGATATATGAATATTCTTCAGTTTTATGTATTAAAGTGCGGGGAATGAGTTCATATATTGATTAAAGCACATTTAATCCATTATGTAGTGATGAATATGATGAGATTTGAGGTGTAAACTCACTCTGAGATGCTGGAGGGGTTTGTTGGAGCTCTTTTTGTAGACACTGTCATGGTAACACAGGTGTCATAGCAACTGCAACTTTCTCTTCTCTTGCTCTTTTCTTTCTCATCCCTTTATTCTGTTGTGGCTTTTGTTGGGGATCACCATGTGTTATGAATAACACAATATCTCTCTTTCTAGTGCAGGGGTTTTCAGTCCTTCAGGTGCTTTAGACTCCCAGATACGATCTTCATCCTAACATTTAACAGCCATCTATTTAGTTTCTTGTTTATACTGTGAAATATAAATATATCTAAAATATTATTTGCACAAAATCTAGTTTCTGTTAAGTTACTTTACTGAGTTGAAATTTTTTTTCCCCGTTCTTTTACGTATTTTACATTGTTTTTCTACTCCTAGTACTGTTAGATTTATTATTTATTTACATATTCATGTTAATCAATTTTTTTATTTAAATCTTATTTGTATTATTTCTTTGTACAATAAAAAATAATATTAAAATAAATAAATATTAGAAAAAAAATAAAAACATATATATATATGTATGTTTTTATTTTTTTTCTAATATATTTTTTTTATATATACAGTGGTGTGAAAAAGTGTTGGCCCCCTTCCTCCAACACTTTTTCACACCACTGTATATATTATTTTTTGTTTGAAACGGCTTCTCCAGTGCAAGCACATCCTGTCTGTCTCTGACTGTATTCTGATATTGAGTGATTTAGCTGCAGGCAGATATACTTAATCGGTTCTGTAATATTCTGTTCAGTATATCAGTATTATTCATTAGACACAAAGATTGAGTTTACACTAGATCTGAACACACATACACTGTTGTACCAGCAGTACTCTGTCTGTGTGTGTGTGTGTGTGTGTGTGTGTGTGTCAGCTGGCATCAATAGTCCTCTGTTCTCTTCTACATATGCTGAGACACAGATGACAGAAGCAGCTGCTCATCAAACCCAACAAAAGCTTGCGTTCCGTCCAGTCAACCAGCCGCTCCTTCCTGTGGGTTTTTGAATGTTCTGTTTCTGAACAAAGTATAACAAGTTCCTGAAGCAGCCATTAAATAAACGTACATGCTCGGGTCCTGATCTGAAACCTCCATTAGGACCGGGACATTAATCTTTAGCATAAATCAATATGTAAAACAGGATGTAAAGGTTGATCCTAACTACTATATTGTAATTGTTTAATCATATTAGTAAAATATATATATAAGATTTTAAGTTAATATTTCAATAATTTTACAACACATTTGCATATTCAAAGTTCTCTGTTATTGATGATATTGATTTATGTTCACATGACATGAAGGTAAACAAATAAAATATTTATTCTTTTTAGTAAATGTTGTATTGATTGTGTTTATTTAAAAATCGTTGTTTTTTTATTTTAACTTTAAATCAAATGATATTTTTTAATATGAATCTTTTATTTACAAAATGAATGAATTAATTTTGTTTAATTATGTTTTCATTAATATTGTTGTTTTTTAACACTGTTTTTCTTTTTTAAATTTTCCGTGAACCCTTAGCACTCTCAGACCCCAGTTTTTATTTTTTAAGTATTTTTTTATTTTGAAATTATTGATTTATTATTAATAAAAAATGTTAAATAAATATTTTGTAAAATATTTATTTAATTATTAACTTGGGAAATCCTGGGCTATAGGGCAAATATTTGGTCGATATTTTGAGGTTTTCATAACGGTTACCGGAAAACCCCATTTTGATTTACCACTAATCACACTGTTTTTATTGTTTAGATGACAAATATAGATGTTCTTTTCAAAAACGAAACACTTTTCTGTCTTTTTTTCTAGCATGTGCATCAATGGGCATCTGGAACTGCGTGACTGTGAATCCGTTAAACATCGCGGCTGGAGTTTGGATGGTGTAAGAAATTACATTTCAGTTCATTCATTCAGTGTTCTTTAATGTAGTATATAAGTCATTCAGAAGGTAAGTCATATCTCTTCTTTTTCCCCTCAGGCTGACGGCGTTTGTGTTGTTCCTGTGTGAGGTGCCCTTCTGCTGTCAGTTCGTTGAGTTTGCGAATGCTATTGCGGCGCGTGCGGACCGTCTGAAGCCCTGGCAGAAAGCAATGTTTTACTGTGGGTGAGTGCAGCTTCACTGGAGAGTCAATGTTATCATGTAACTAATACATATTTCGTCCCCTTGGAATTATAAGGTCCTATCTGAAATTTTTGTCAAAATTGAGTTATTCACATATTCTTATTCTGTGACAACTTATTTACATTATGCGATTAGATTTTGTAATGTTGTGTACATTTTGGGACTTTTATATTTAAAAAAACAAAAAGGTTCTATCTAAACAGTCGAACGGAATGCAAAAAACTTTGAAGCTCAATATCTCAAAACTACTCGGAATGCAGATAGAACCTTATGATTCCAAGGGGACGATTTACTGTGAAAATCCAGGGGACACATGGCAACTCTGAAAGCTAAATCATCCACTGCGCTGTTTTTGTCTTATAGGAGAAATGTGTACACAACAGGTGTAACGGTCTAAACCAATCAATCTGAATGCAAATGTCAGTGCAACCCAATGATGTGTGTAAAATTATAAAATAAAAGCCTTATCCTTTAATGACGTCAGTAAATGTTAGTGTAACGTAGTATTAATCTTTAATTCATGATTAATAAATATTCTACATTACATTCGTTTCTATGAAGTTACATTATGATGTTTTTCTACTCATTGTAGTACTGTATATTTATTTATTTAAATTTATTTATTTATTATTTCTTTGTTTATTTTTACATTTGTACACTGTTTTAACTCATGTAAACTTACATTAGTTCATGTATTATGAACAAATATGAATTTAATATGAACTATAATATACACTTCAAAGGTTTGGGGTTGATAAGATTGTTTTAATGTAGTCTCTTCTGCTCATCAAGGCTGCATTTATCTGATCAAAAAA
>NW_015505240.1:3798048-3807503 GCF_001515645.1 Sinocyclocheilus grahami
TGTGTGTGTGTGTGTGTGTGTGTGTGTCAGCTGGCATCAATAGTCCTCTGTTCTCTTCTACATATGCTGAGACACAGATGACAGAAGCAGCTGCTCATCAAACCCAACAAAAGCTTGCGTTCCGTCCAGTCAACCAGCCGCTCCTTCCTGTGGGTTTTTGAATGTTCTGTTTCTGAACAAAGTATAACAAGTTCCTGAAGCAGCCATTAAATAAACGTACATGCTCGGGTCCTGATCTGAAACCTCCATTAGGACCGGGACATTAATCTTTAGCATAAATCAATATGTAAAACAGGATGTAAAGGTTGATCCTAACTACTATATTGTAATTGTTTAATCATATTAGTAAAATATATATATAAGATTTTAAGTTAATATTTCAATAATTTTACAACACATTTGCATATTCAAAGTTCTCTGTTATTGATGATATTGATTTATGTTCACATGACATGAAGGTAAACAAATAAAATATTTATTCTTTTTAGTAAATGTTGTATTGATTGTGTTTATTTAAAAATCGTTGTTTTTTTATTTTAACTTTAAATCAAATGATATTTTTTAATATGAATCTTTTATTTACAAAATGAATGAATTAATTTTGTTTAATTATGTTTTCATTAATATTGTTGTTTTTTAACACTGTTTTTCTTTTTTAAATTTTCCGTGAACCCTTAGCACTCTCAGACCCCAGTTTTTATTTTTTAAGTATTTTTTTATTTTGAAATTATTGATTTATTATTAATAAAAAATGTTAAATAAATATTTTGTAAAATATTTATTTAATTATTAACTTGGGAAATCCTGGGCTATAGGGCAAATATTTGGTCGATATTTGGTCATTTTGAGGTTTTCATAACGATTACCGGAAAACCCCATTTTGATTTACCACTAATCACACTGTTTTTATTGTTTAGATGACAAATATAGATGTTCTTTTCAAAAACGAAACACTTTTCTGTCTTTTTTTCTAGCATGTGCATCAATGGGCATCTGGAACTGCGTGACTGTGAATCCGTTAAACATCGCGGCTGGAGTTTGGATGGTGTAAGAAATTACATTTCAGTTCATTCATTCAGTGTTCTTTAATGTAGTATATAAGTCATTCAGAAGGTAAGTCATATCTCTTCTTTTTCCCCTCAGGCTGACGGCGTTTGTGTTGTTCCTGTGTGAGGTGCCCTTCTGCTGTCAGTTCGTTGAGTTTGCGAATGCTATTGCGGCGCGTGCGGACCGTCTGAAGCCCTGGCAGAAAGCAATGTTTTACTGTGGGTGAGTGCAGCTTCACTGGAGAGTCAATGTTATCATGTAACTAATACATATTTCGTCCCCTTGGAATTATAAGGTCCTATCTGAAATTTTTGTCAAAATTGAGTTATTCACATATTCTTATTCTGTGACAACTTATTTACATTATGCGATTAGATTTTGTAATGTTGTGTACATTTTGGGACTTTTATATTTAAAAAAACAAAAAGGTTCTATCTAAACAGTCGAACGGAATGCAAAAAACTTTGAAGCTCAATATCTCAAAACTACTCGGAATGCAGATAGAACCTTATGATTCCAAGGGGACGATTTACTGTGAAAATCCAGGGGACACATGGCAACTCTGAAAGCTAAATCATCCACTGCGCTGTTTTTGTCTTATAGGAGAAATGTGTACACAACAGGTGTAACGGTCTAAACCAATCAATCTGAATGCAAATGTCAGTGCAACCCAATGATGTGTGTAAAATTATAAAATAAAAGCCTTATCCTTTAATGACGTCAGTAAATGTTAGTGTAACGTAGTATTAATCTTTAATTCATGATTAATAAATATTCTACATTACATTCGTTTCTATGAAGTTACATTATGATGTTTTTCTACTCATTGTAGTACTGTATATTTATTTATTTAAATTTATTTATTTATTATTTCTTTGTTTATTTTTACATTTGTACACTGTTTTAACTCATGTAAACTTACATTAGTTCATGTATTATGAACAAATATGAATTTAATATGAACTATAATATACACTTCAAAGGTTTGGGGTTGATAAGATTGTTTTAATGTAGTCTCTTCTGCTCATCAAGGCTGCATTTATCTGATCAAAAAAATCCAATATCTAAACTAGGATTTATCTATTACTTTTAAAGACCCGGTGGTAAAAATGAAGTTTTTAACGTTGTTCACATCTATGATCTGGTGCTTTTATTATGCTTAAAGACAAACTATTCAAATTCATAAATCAACACCATTTCTGCAAGCCAAATTGTGGGGTGGGGCTTTTCATATCATTAGCATATCACAAGAACATGGTTTGTGTAAGATTAGCAAAACATTATATCAGCTGTTTGACAACATATTCGAGCCAAAAGCTAATGATCATTGAGTTGGTGGGGGCGTGGCTAATTTGAATATTCATGAATCAGAGTATATTAAATAAGGGAGTGGAATTACATGTTTAAATGTCATTTTGATTGTCAAAGATGAGTTATAATGGGCAAAAGTGACTTTTAGGGGGATTTTAAGATTTCAGTATAGTTATTAGAGAAAATAAATCAACACATTGTGCCATCAAGTATGGGGTCTTTAATAGCAGTTCAGACAGAAAAGTATGGAAAGTCTCCAATAACAGTTAAATCTGTCATGTCATTTAAAACAGGATGGAAAATGAACATTTAAATTACTTGGTATAAAAATGGCTCAATAATACAGTTACACTTATTTCCTGATATTCTGAACGGTTTGATGGTCTCATCCCTCAAATAACAGAAGTTTGGACTTGAGATCGAAGTACAAACTGAGAGTATTAAACACAGTTCATCATGAGGTAACTGAAGGTATTACTCCAGAACAAACCATGTCAGTAAAGTAGTTCCCTGCTCAGATCCGTGTTCAGTTTCAGTCTGACGAGCTGCGATGAGTTTTCATTGGCTGATCTGAGTTGATTTGCTCTGGTTTTTAGGAGCTTTGGGTTTTCGGGGGCTCTTCTGAAATGGACCCGCCCGGGCCGCTTTAAGCTCCGCCTCCCACTGCTTCTTCACCAGCGTGTACAACCTCATAGTGGCCTGTGCGTCCTGAACCTATGATGCACACACAACATTAAACGGATCAAAAGTGACAGCAAAGATGTTACAAAAGATGTATATTTTTAAAAAAAAGCTCTTCTTTTGAACTTTCTATTTTTTCTATGCATATGTATGCCCAGAGTGTAATCCAGAAAAGTTCTCCCAGTTACTACAAAAATATGAAGCAGCCCAACTCTTTTCAACATTGGAATTATCAGCATATTAGAATGATTTCTGAAGGATCATGTGGATCACGTGGAGTAACGATGCTGAAAATTCAGCTTCGCAGGAGTAAATGCAGCCTTTGGTGAGCATGAGAGACTTCTTTCAAAACCATTAAAACATCTTACCGACCCCCAACCTTTTGAACGCTAGTCTATGTGGTGACCTAAACTGACTTGAATTCCTTAACTTGCTTTATATGGGAAAAGCTTGTGTTTGAAATGATGGAGAAGAGCGTTTCATTGGTCTTGGATGTTGATGAGAGACTTACAGATGAATGTTCACCCTGCTGGACTTTAACATTGAGAATCTCTTTGCATAAAACCCGCAATGCAGGACGTGCACTCTGAGGAAGAGGACAAGAGGGCAGACATTGACAATTAAGATGACTTGAATGCACTAACTGCATATTTATTAATTAATAATAATAATATTTATCAAATTCCCCGTCATTTGTGTTTTGCGATTCATACCTTTACTCTCTGCCTAAATGGTTTGTATTTCTGTGTGTCTCTGATCATTTTCTTGGGATGATCCAGCAACAAAATCTATGAACAAGACAGAGATGTTTCAAATAAATATGACATCAGTTAAAGAAATATCTCATCATTACTCGCTAGCTCTTCTTTTGAACTTTCTATTCATCAAAGAATCCAGAAAAGTTCTCCCAGTTACTACAAAAATATGAAGCAGCCCAACTCTTTTCAACATTGGAATTATCAGCATATTAGAATGATTTCTGAAGGATCATGTGGATCACGTGGAGTAACGATGCTGAAAATTCAGCTTCGCAGGAGTAAATGCAGCCTTTGGTGAGCATGAGAGACTTCTTTCAAAACCATTAAAACATCTTACCGACCCCCAACCTTTTGAACGCTAGTCTATGTGGTGACCTAAACTGACTTGAATTCCTTAACTTGCTTTATATGGGAAAAGCTTGTGTTTGAAATGATGGAGAAGAGCGTTTCATTGGTCTTGGATGTTGATGAGAGACTTACAGATGAATGTTCACCCTGCTGGACTTTAACATTGAGAATCTCTTTGCATAAAACCCGCAATGCAGGACGTGCACTCTGAGGAAGAGGACAAGAGGGCAGACATTGACAATTAAGATGACTTGAATGCACTAACTGCATATTTATTAATTAATAATAATAATATTTATCAAATTCCCCGTCATTTGTGTTTTGCGATTCATACCTTTACTCTCTGCCTAAATGGTTTGTATTTCTGTGTGTCTCTGATCATTTTCTTGGGATGATCCAGCAACAAAATCTATGAACAAGACAGAGATGTTTCAAATAAATATGACATCAGTTAAAGAAATATCTCATCATTACTCGCTCTCATGCCATTCCAATCCCGTATGCTGTTATATAGCTTAGTTTGGTGCTTTTCTGGTGTTTGTGTTCCATAGAAAAAGCATACCTGTTTGGAACAATATGAGCATGATAATGGCCTTTTTTGTTGTGTGTACTGTACCTTTAAGTCATTGTGAATGGCGTGTCCCACTAATATTCTTCCTTGCAGAATCTGAGCCACTTCTTTCTGGACTGTCTTGATGTCCTCACCTGTCAATCACATGAAGAACAATAAATAATCTCAAACATACAGAAGCCTGTTTCCACCACAGAATAAAAAATTTAAAAGGTAACTGTGACTTTTTAATCTCACAACTGTGAATTTCTCTCTCACAATCTTGAGTCACAATTCTGTCATTTTAAGGGTCGCCTAATTTCATGGACGAAAGGATCTGTCTGCATGACAAAATGCATATTTCCACAGAGATATTAAAATATAAAATTGCGAGAAGTACAGTCAGAATTGTGTCAAACACATCATTTTAAGAAAAATTCAGAATTGCAAGTTGTTAAAGGGGTCATAGGATGCCCATTTTCCACAAGTTGATATGATTCTTTAGGGTCTTAATGAAAAGTCTGTAACATATTTTGGTTAAAATTTCTCAATGGTAGTGTAAAAAAAATAGTTTATACCCTGTCAAAAACAGCTCTTTTCAGAGCAAGCCGTTTTGTAGCATTTCCCTTTAAATGTTAATGAGCTCTGCTGACCCCGCCCCTCTCTTCCGAGCTGCTCTCAGAGACTGCATTCATCGTGAAACTTGCTAATTAGCACATTATTAGGAAAGGCGATTTGCAAAGATTCATTAAAAAACCTTATACTCACTTCTTCTGTAGGTGAAGCTGGATCATGAATGATTTGCGCAAACATAGACGCATTTATGTAGATCGGGGGCGCATTCCCTTCAGAAACAAATGTAAACCACTGCGTCTTCAGCGGCTCAGATGTCGGGAGTAAATGACGAGTGCTATGTTCATTATTAAATTCAAGAACAGAACACCTCAGTCGCTTGTTAGGTGTCATTCTTGTCTACATCTGCTCCGGTGGAGAAATAATGGCGGACTGATGACAGTCACTCAGGGGCGGAGCTAAGGTAAGACACCAGTCCAGTCTGAAATCAAACCATCGTGGGAGGGGCCTGTCTGTGTGACGTCACACAGACAAGCATCTGCGATCGGCTCAATTAGAGAAAGGGGTAAAGATTTTAGTAGATTAAAAAAAAAAACACTGGGCGTTTTTTTTTTATCATTATAGGGTGGTTGTGTACACACACTGCCAACACACATTTCAGTTCAAACAACTTGTAAAAGTGCATGTAGCATCCGATGACCCCTTTAAATAAAATGGAGATATGAATTTAGAATTGTGAGAAATAGTCCGAATTGTGTTATAACTTGACATTGTGAAATATGTAGAACTGTGATGTTCACTCAAAATTGTGAGAATTGTTATAAACACGCAATTCTGAGAGAAAAAAAGTCAAAATTGCAAGACGTTAAATAAAGTCAGGATTCTGTTATAAACCTGCAATTCTGAGGAAATAAAAATCAAGAATTGTGATATTCACTCAAACTTGCAAGGTGTAAATGACATGAAATACCGTCAAAATTGTGTTACAAATGCAATTTTGAGAAAAAGTCAGAATTCCGAGATGTTAACTCAAAATTGCAAGAAATACTTGTTTATTTTCTTACTCCATTCTTAATCCATGCAAACAACTATTTCATCAAATATATGGTATTTTTCAAATGCAATAGAGAAAATCGATCTAATTATTTCTACTATGAGGAGTCCTGACCGTTTTCAATGTCCGCCGGTCTGATGCCGCTAACAGCCGTCCGGTAGTCCGTAACCTTTTCCGTGGGTTTGACGTGTTTATCATAGATGCACTTCCCAAAGTGGTTGACGATGGAGACTCGTGCTAGAATGCTGTCCTCGCCGTCACACCCGATGCCCACCATCTCACAGTCCATAGCAACAGCACGGGTCAATCTGAAATCACCATGACAACAAGAGCCATTGGTTAACATCCTTCAAAAGCGATGACTACTCAGAGAGTCCCATGTTTTCCCATACATTGAGTTATTTGTGGCGGCCCGCCACAATATCAAAAATGACCGCCACAAATAGATTTTCCAAAAGGCTTTGACTTCGTTGAATAAACATGAGCACTGCACGTTTCAAAATCGAAACCCGGTGTGTGTTTTTATATCACTGTATTTATGAAGGAAACAAAATTTTGGATGTCATTTTCATTTCATCTTGCATTTAATGTCTGATAAAGCAGCGTTTGTGAGCGGAGCGCTGCTTTGTGTACAGCCCTTGCCGGGGAAACCTCTATTTCTCCAGCTGTAAGCGCCTCCTGCTGGCAGAGAATGAATTTGCATATGTATGCCCAGAGTGTAAGTCTGTGGGAAACACTGAGGTGTCTCACCCCTCAAACGCGTGCTCTTTCACCAGCACGCTCTCTGTGACTTCTGCACTGGACTTCAGCATTCCGCTACGTTTCCGTACGATGTCTGCAGCCTCGGGCCCCAAGGCGGCCTCGATGTCATCAGGGTCCACGTCATCAAACCAGATATCAGGCCTAAGAGGAAACGGTGTGTTAAAAGAAGACATTATATAAGCTTGTTTCCGCCATGGAACAGAAAAAATTCAAAAGGTAATTGACTCTTAATCTCACATTTCAGACTTTATTCTTCATAACTGCGAGTTTATATCTCCCAATTTTGACGTTTTCCTCAGAATTCTGATTTTACGTCTCGCAATTCTGACTTTTTTTCACAGAATTTTACACAGTTTACACTTCACAATTTTGACTTTTTTTTTATTTATTTTGAAAGAAAGAATTAAAATAAATAAATCTAAAAGAACAGTACTATAGCGATAAGAAAATGTAACATTAAAAAAATTCCAAATATTTTACACATTTAAAATATTACTGTTTCACAGTATGAATTGAGTCTTTATATATATATGAAAAAATATAGCATTGGGAGTCTCTCACACAATGATGATCAAATGTGGGAGTTTAAAAGATTGACAATTTTTATGTTAGGCCCAGTTTTGTCGGAGTTTACGTCTCGCAATTTGGACTTTTTCTCTCAGAATTCTGAGTACACATTTTGCAATTCAGACCTTTTTTCCCCTCAAAATTCGTTTGCAAATTTTACGTCTTGCCATTTTGACTTTGATTTCTATAAATTCTAATTCGCAATTCTTTTTTTTCATGGAATAAAAGTAAAAATAATGTAATTGCAATTTTTTTTTTATGTCACATTTCTTGCAATTGAGAGTTTATACCTCACAATTCTGAAAAAAAGCTTTGAGTTGTAAGATATGAACTTAAGATTTCATTTTTTTTTTTATTCCACTGCGGAGACGAGCTTCCGCAGGACAGTCATATAAAATGAAGCGGCACTAAAACACACACGTACTCCGCGGTTTTCATTTCCACCTCCTCAACTTTCTTCTTTTTGTTCATCTGTTTCTCTTTTTCCTCCTTTCTTTTCCTCTTCTCTGCTTTGAATTGTTTGTGTCCGGTGGAGTCTTTTCCGTTCTGTTGGAATCTATCGGTCTCAGAGGCAGGTTTGACAGTCCGTGCAGGTTTTTTGAAGGGTTTATCTGGTTTATGAGAGTCTTTGGAAACTGACGGCGTCTTCTGAAGCAGCTTTCCTTTAGCGTTTGCATCCTGCTTTTCAGGATTTGCAGCAATAGTCTACACACACACACACACACACACACACACACCAAATGTAAAAACAGCTGACATGCATTTCCCATTCAGAATTACTAATACATGAATTCAATATGATTTGACCATGGTAAATAATTCCTCTTACCTGCAGTAACGTCTTCCAGTTGCACGAATACTCTTCAACTTTTGTGGGGGGCATAATACTTAGCTTTACAGGTTTTGGTTTCGTTTTTTTAGTTATGACTGTTGTTGTGTCGTAGAAGAACGTCTTTTTATTGTTATCATGTTTCTTTTTCTTCTTCTGTTTTGACTGACCATTAATCTGAACACTTTCAGCACGCTTCTTCAGTTTCACTTTAGACATCTTAAGGTTTTATTTAAGTAACCTAATGAATAATCAAAAAAACGTAGGTGTTTTTCAGCTTTTTCTGTTATTACATGAATTTCACCAGATGTTGACATGTTATTTGGAAGCTTTCTAGAGTTATGGCAGACCTATGACATCCATGGTAACGCGGAAAATAGTAAATATATATATTGAAAATGTACCTACATCTATCAGTCTGTGAGAATATATTACTTTAAAAGCATTCCCCAGTAATATTAGTAAAAGCACTACCTATAACTGCACCATGAGACAACCATGCTGATGGAACGTTCTGTCGTGTGTTACACCAATAGGCTCCGTGCAGGAACTGTGTACGAATGAACGTTCCGCTCTGTATTTTGATACAGGGCTTCTCAAGCGGGCTGAAGGGGGCCCCTAATGGCCCGTAAGTTAGTGCTGGGGGTCCTTTGAAAAGTCCAGAGAAAAATTGTGTAGAAATTAGTGCTGGCAAACGATTAATCGCGATTAATCGCATCCAAAATAAACGTTTTTGTTTACATAATATGTGTGTGTGTACTGTGTATATTTATTATGTATATATAAATGCACACACATGCATTTATATATTTCAGAAAAATATGTTATGTTTATATATTAAATATATTTATAAATATGTACATGTAAACTAACGTAAATATATTCTAGATATATACTGTATGTGTGTGTATTTATATGTACATAATAAATATACACAGTACACACACACATATATTATGTAAACAAAAACGTTTA
>NW_015505240.1:3807916-3843632 GCF_001515645.1 Sinocyclocheilus grahami
ATCATTATAGGGTGGTTGTGTACACACACTGCCAACACACATTTCAGTTCAAACAACTTGTAAAAGTGCATGTAGCATCCGATGACCCCTTTAAATAAAATGGAGATATGAATTTAGAATTGTGAGAAATAGTCCGAATTGTGTTATAACTTGACATTGTGAAATATGTAGAACTGTGATGTTCACTCAAAATTGTGAGAATTGTTATAAACACGCAATTCTGAGAGAAAAAAAGTCAAAATTGCAAGACGTTAAATAAAGTCAGGATTCTGTTATAAACCTGCAATTCTGAGGAAATAAAAATCAAGAATTGTGATATTCACTCAAACTTGCAAGGTGTAAATGACATGAAATACCGTCAAAATTGTGTTACAAATGCAATTTTGAGAAAAAGTCAGAATTCCGAGATGTTAACTCAAAATTGCAAGAAATACTTGTTTATTTTCTTACTCCATTCTTAATCCATGCAAACAACTATTTCATCAAATATATGGTATTTTTCAAATGCAATAGAGAAAATCGATCTAATTATTTCTACTATGAGGAGTCCTGACCGTTTTCAATGTCCGCCGGTCTGATGCCGCTAACAGCCGTCCGGTAGTCCGTAACCTTTTCCGTGGGTTTGACGTGTTTATCATAGATGCACTTCCCAAAGTGGTTGACGATGGAGACTCGTGCTAGAATGCTGTCCTCGCCGTCACACCCGATGCCCACCATCTCACAGTCCATAGCAACAGCACGGGTCAATCTGAAATCACCATGACAACAAGAGCCATTGGTTAACATCCTTCAAAAGCGATGACTACTCAGAGAGTCCCATGTTTTCCCATACATTGAGTTATTTGTGGCGGCCCGCCACAATATCAAAAATGACCGCCACAAATAGATTTTCCAAAAGGCTTTGACTTCGTTGAATAAACATGAGCACTGCACGTTTCAAAATCGAAACCCGGTGTGTGTTTTTATATCACTGTATTTATGAAGGAAACAAAATTTTGGATGTCATTTTCATTTCATCTTGCATTTAATGTCTGATAAAGCAGCGTTTGTGAGCGGAGCGCTGCTTTGTGTACAGCCCTTGCCGGGGAAACCTCTATTTCTCCAGCTGTAAGCGCCTCCTGCTGGCAGAGAATGAATTTGCATATGTATGCCCAGAGTGTAAGTCTGTGGGAAACACTGAGGTGTCTCACCCCTCAAACGCGTGCTCTTTCACCAGCACGCTCTCTGTGACTTCTGCACTGGACTTCAGCATTCCGCTACGTTTCCGTACGATGTCTGCAGCCTCGGGCCCCAAGGCGGCCTCGATGTCATCAGGGTCCACGTCATCAAACCAGATATCAGGCCTAAGAGGAAACGGTGTGTTAAAAGAAGACATTATATAAGCTTGTTTCCGCCATGGAACAGAAAAAATTCAAAAGGTAATTGACTCTTAATCTCACATTTCAGACTTTATTCTTCATAACTGCGAGTTTATATCTCCCAATTTTGACGTTTTCCTCAGAATTCTGATTTTACGTCTCGCAATTCTGACTTTTTTTCACAGAATTTTACACAGTTTACACTTCACAATTTTGACTTTTTTTTTATTTATTTTGAAAGAAAGAATTAAAATAAATAAATCTAAAAGAACAGTACTATAGCGATAAGAAAATGTAACATTAAAAAAATTCCAAATATTTTACACATTTAAAATATTACTGTTTCACAGTATGAATTGAGTCTTTATATATATATGAAAAAATATAGCATTGGGAGTCTCTCACACAATGATGATCAAATGTGGGAGTTTAAAAGATTGACAATTTTTATGTTAGGCCCAGTTTTGTCGGAGTTTACGTCTCGCAATTTTGACTTTTTCTCTCAGAATTCTGAGTACACATTTTGCAATTCAGACCTTTTTTCCCCTCAAAATTCGTTTGCAAATTTTACGTCTTGCCATTTTGACTTTGATTTCTATAAATTCTAATTCGCAATTCTTTTTTTTCATGGAATAAAAGTAAAAATAATGTAATTGCAATTTTTTTTTTATGTCACATTTCTTGCAATTGAGAGTTTATACCTCACAATTCTGAAAAAAAGCTTTGAGTTGTAAGATATGAACTTAAGATTTCATTTTTTTTTTTATTCCACTGCGGAGACGAGCTTCCGCAGGACAGTCATATAAAATGAAGCGGCACTAAAACACACACGTACTCCGCGGTTTTCATTTCCACCTCCTCAACTTTCTTCTTTTTGTTCATCTGTTTCTCTTTTTCCTCCTTTCTTTTCCTCTTCTCTGCTTTGAATTGTTTGTGTCCGGTGGAGTCTTTTCCGTTCTGTTGGAATCTATCGGTCTCAGAGGCAGGTTTGACAGTCCGTGCAGGTTTTTTGAAGGGTTTATCTGGTTTATGAGAGTCTTTGGAAACTGACGGCGTCTTCTGAAGCAGCTTTCCTTTAGCGTTTGCATCCTGCTTTTCAGGATTTGCAGCAATAGTCTACACACACACACACACACACACACACACACCAAATGTAAAAACAGCTGACATGCATTTCCCATTCAGAATTACTAATACATGAATTCAATATGATTTGACCATGGTAAATAATTCCTCTTACCTGCAGTAACGTCTTCCAGTTGCACGAATACTCTTCAACTTTTGTGGGGGGCATAATACTTAGCTTTACAGGTTTTGGTTTCGTTTTTTTAGTTATGACTGTTGTTGTGTCGTAGAAGAACGTCTTTTTATTGTTATCATGTTTCTTTTTCTTCTTCTGTTTTGACTGACCATTAATCTGAACACTTTCAGCACGCTTCTTCAGTTTCACTTTAGACATCTTAAGGTTTTATTTAAGTAACCTAATGAATAATCAAAAAAACGTAGGTGTTTTTCAGCTTTTTCTGTTATTACATGAATTTCACCAGATGTTGACATGTTATTTGGAAGCTTTCTAGAGTTATGGCAGACCTATGACATCCATGGTAACGCGGAAAATAGTAAATATATATATTGAAAATGTACCTACATCTATCAGTCTGTGAGAATATATTACTTTAAAAGCATTCCCCAGTAATATTAGTAAAAGCACTACCTATAACTGCACCATGAGACAACCATGCTGATGGAACGTTCTGTCGTGTGTTACACCAATAGGCTCCGTGCAGGAACTGTGTACGAATGAACGTTCCGCTCTGTATTTTGATACAGGGCTTCTCAAGCGGGCTGATGGGGGCCCCTAATGGCCCGTAAGTTAGTGCTGGGGGTCCTTTGAAAAGTCCAGAGAAAAATTGTGTAGAAATTAGTGCTGGCAAACGATTAATCGCGATTAATCGCATCCAAAATAAACGTTTTTGTTTACATAATATGTGTGTGTGTACTGTGTATATTTATTATGTATATATAAATGCACACACATGCATTTATATATTTCAGAAAAATATGTTATGTTTATATATTAAATATATTTATAAATATGTACATGTAAACTAACGTAAATATATTCTAGATATATACTGTATGTGTGTGTATTTATATGTACATAATAAATATACACAGTACACACACATATATTTATATAAACAAAAACGTTTATTTTGGATGCGATTAATCGCGATTAATCATTTGACAGCACTAGTAGAAATGTAACAATAAACAATAAAAAATAAGATTAAATAAATAACTTGATTAAAATAAACTCATAAATAGGCAGAATAGCACTATGTTGAGTTCAAAAATAACAATACTTTCCAAATAATATTTTACACAAGTTTATAATATGAATTTTTTACAGTATAACTTGGGTCTTTATACAATGGGAAAATGTGAAAATATATCGGCCTTGTAAATTTTAGATGGATGTCACTCGGAAATTACAGAAATAATTATTAAAAAATGGCAAGCAACACATTGAATTAAACATGAAATTTTGAAGTAGATAAACTGAAATAGTCTTTTCTTTTATTATGTACTCCAATAATCTTTATTTTATTTACAACTTCAAAAAATATGTTTTTTGCAGTGTATGTCCATTTTTGTTCGAATTGAATGAGTTAACTGAATTAAAAGTCATGCCAAATGGGCCTCATTAAAAGCCTTTAATTTGGCAGAATTGATCTTTTATTTATTATTATTATTAACAAAAGGCATGCGTTGTTTTTCTTTTATTATAATATGCATATAAGCAATTTTGTTTTGAAAAAAATCGCAGGAAATAAAGAAAATGCAATGAAAAAGTATTTATTAAGCACATGATTTCCAACATGAAATATACAGAATCACATCTAACTGTGCTTGTCTGTCACAAATATTTTAACCGGTAGGATCCTCAAACTAGAAGTGACACAAACACTAGAGAAGAAGGGAAAGATTTTCTGTGTAAAGGATGTTGTGAATGAGCACAGATGAGTGTCTGTTACAGGATCAGAAAATGACACTTTTCCTTGATCCCAGTCGAGCAGAACTCTCAGCCTCTGCAGCTTCTCTTTAACACTAATAGGAGTGTAGGCTTGCTCCTGGTAATAAGAGAAATATTCTTTATTTTTGTACCACATGCACCAAACATCTTTGCCAAAGAACGTGAATCCCTTCCTGGGGTTGGATGCTGTGGTTATTCCAAGAGTCCAGTGCGTATTGTCGCCAACCTCCACATCCCAGCAGTGTGTTCCTGACATAAAGCCTTCAGAGCCCAGAACACATGGATAGACGTCAAACCTCTCTGGATTCGCGGGAACGGCTTGAGTGTCTGTGCTCCATGTCAGACCGGTCAGATCATCAGACAGGTTGAGTTCAGGATGTGCAGTGTTGGGGTCCAGAATGACAGGAGCTGATGAGACAAAACAGTCAAAAGTTAGAGATGTATCATGTATGCACATAGGCTCAATTCAGTTTTGATTTCAAATCAATCTGATTCGATATCGATTCATTTGGATATATGTGCAATCCGGTACGGTACATGTAATTTTTTTGCTGTGTTTATGCTGTAAACCCCAGATAGTACAGGTACATCTGCAAGATGTCTGTTAAAGATCGCTTCATCTTCTCTGTACAAACATCTGATAGACATCTTTACATTCTAAATCATAAACGTCTTAAAGACATCTTCCAAACATCTATTTGACATCTGATAGGAAACGCGCAACAAATAACGTTTAGTTCACGCATCAGCTGAAAACAGATCGAGTCTTGGGATTTAAGAATCGATATCGGTTCATCAAAATGAGAATCGATGTATGCAAGAAATCTGTATTTTTTATTTATAAACCCAGCACTAATATTTATACTTAAAGACTCACCTTTTTGGACAATATCTCGCATCTTCAGCCAGACTCCAAATGTCAGGTTGCCCAAGTGATTTGCCACATTAATCAAAGCTCCAGGACTCATGTGTGGCTCCTGCTGTGGGCTCCGGGCTCTGAAAGATCAGTATGCAGTGGGTTTGAGTTCACAGCCAGAAGAGAGTGACAGGAGGCAGAGGACTTACCTTTCCATTGTGGCTTCGAAGTTCTGAAAAAAAAAAAACAGAAAATAATTTATTATCAGTCCACTCAAAGAGAAAAATATCCATCAGCAGTTCCTCAGCTAATGTTGAACCATCCTAAAAGAGTGGTTCTCAACCAGGGGTCCGGGGCCCAACTGGGGGCCCCAGAAAAGGGGGATGCCAGATAACTTAAAGGTGACATATCATGAAAATCTTGATTTTTCCAGGTTTTAAGTGCTAAAATCAGGTCCCCGGTGCATCTACCAACCAAGGAAACGTGAAAAAGATTAACCCAGTAACTTTTTTTTTTGTGAAGCCTTTTTCTGCAAGCGTCTGAGAAAACGAGTGCATCTGATTTGCTCCCCTAGTGATGTCACAAAGGGATCTCATTATAATATTACCTCCCCTTAATCAGTCAATTTCCACCCACGGCGCCATTATTGTGTTTTCGCAAGTGACAACGGTGTACCAGCTCTAACGCCATGGTGAAAGTTTGAGCAAAACATGCTAACTGTTCTGCCTTTGGCTGCACAGACGAGCACAGAACACTGTTTAGAGTCCCAGCCTCAGAGGAGACAACAGAGCAGTGGATTTATTCATTTATTTACTGTATATTGCTGCTGCCACACAGATCTAAAATAAACATGTGATTTATTTCCCAGCTGTTTACCTTCACAGACATAACCAACTGTTTTTGTAACTCATGTGTGTTTTTAACGTAAAATTGTGTGTGAATGAGAACTTAGTTTAGTACTCGCATGCTGTGACAGCCGCTTTCTGTGCGTGTGCTTCGGATGTGTGCGCTCAGAAAACCGTATATCAGAAGTTTAAATCGGCACAGCTCTATTCTGGAAAAGGGGGCTCATTTGCATTTAAAGACACAGGCCCGAAAAACAGCTGTTTCTGCTTCCACTCAAAATAGGCATTTTCAGAATGATATAATAAATGATCTGTGGAGTATTTTGAGCTGAAACTTCACAGACACATTCTGGGGACACCAGAGACTTATATTACATATTGTGAAAAGGGGCATAATATGTCTCCTTTAAAAACAATTTCATTAAAAAAATGATTATTAATATATTAAAATGACTGATCTAAATAAAAATACTAAAAAACAAATATAATCAAACACATATTTTCATTTATTCAAATATTGTTAGAATAATTTAAATTTATCATTTCAATTTATAATAATTATTTATTTTAAAGGGGGCCTTCGAGGTTGAGAACCACTGTAAACTGTGATGTCAAAGACAGCAGACAAAATGCTAAAAAATAAAAAATAAATATTATGCTGTAATATATTATATAATATTCAAATATATAATAAAAGGGGGTCTAAGGGGTAATAAAAGATTTCGGGGCCCAGTGGTGCCATTCTAACCAGCCAAAAATGAACTACTTGATACCACCTCCCATAAAAATCTTTGCATAAATTAAATGATATAAAATTAATCTTCATACACATTGTCAGAATTTGACAGGTTGGATGATGAGCAAGACAAAACCAGTTCTCACATTTAGAAACTCAGGATCTTTGGCTTTCATTTGCTCCTCGATGTCTTTAATCGTGTCTGAAAGAGCCGAGATCTGTGTGTTCATCTCCTCCAGCTTCAGCTTCATCATCTGAATCTTCTGCTCCTCTTCCTCCCACAGTGCAGTGATTATTGCCTCTTTTTCATCAATGAGGAACTGATGAAGCTTCTTGAACTCCTCATTAATCCGACGCTCTGTGTGCTGAGCTTGAGTCTCAAAGAAAAACAGAAATATCATTCAGTTCAGTTCTGTGTTCAGTGTGCTGAAGGTACAGTATTTGACAGTGTTTCTTCACCTGGATGTGTTGAACTTCTTCCTCACACTCTCCTTTGACTTCCTCTGTGCGTTTGAGCTTTTCTTGTAAGGACTTCAGCTTGATAGTGAGTTCCTCCTAGAATTTAACCAAGAAAAAAAGTGTGAGAATCCCACTGCGTTTTATATCCCTAGTACAAAATATCCATAAGGAAAGTCAACAAAATTCCAATTTTTTCCAAGATATCATATCATATAAACACTATATATATAAAAATATATATGTAAAATATATTTTGTATAAATATAGAATGTCTGTATTACTTTATTATAATTTACATTATATGATTATATATGATTAAAAAATGATTTATATTATAATGTCTTCATTTGTATAGCAAGGTATTTTTTCTTACCTTGTAAGATGGAAGAATTTCACTGATTGTCCTGAATTTGTGATGAGTGTGTTTTTCTGAATCTCTGCACACTAAACACACAGACTCCTTGTCCTCCACACAGAAGAGTTTGAGTTTCTCACCGTGCAAATCACAAACCTCCTCAATGTTCAAGAAGGACTCGCACAGGTTCTTTAACACCAGATTTCCAGGAGGATCCGTTTTTGAGGATCTTCTCCTGCAGACCGGACACTCCTGAGTTCTCTTGGTTCTCCAGAACTGTTGAAGACAGTCTTTACAGATGCTGTGACTGCATGACAGAAACACAGGAGATCTGAAGATCTCACAGCACACGGGACAAGAAAGCTCTTCCACAGATATTGACTCCATTTTCAGTTTGTAAGAACTCCAAAAACCTAGCTCGACAGGCTATTCAGACATAAATGCCTCAAGCCCTCGCATTTCCTCATTGTTTTGTTCAGGTACTTGGGAGACGCAGCATGGCAGGAACAAAGAAATAAAGCCACTTCCTGATATGTTTTATAAGAGGGTGTTTATGATGATCCTTTTTGCATAATCAAACTGAATGCACTGAAAGGTTCATGTTAGAATATTATAGTGTGCAAACACATCATCACACCCTAAAACAAACTAGCACAGTGTTTAAGCTACTCATTTGCAACAAGAATATTTTTAAATGACTACTTTTTAATAGAAAAGTCTTTTCCCTCCATGCATGAGACCTGGTTATACATTATGCATGCATTTGTTAAAGATCATTTTTGACTGTATATGACATAACTATACATCAAAACTCCAATAAATAGGTCAACATTTGTAATGAACATAATTTTGTATGAAAGACATGTTTATATATGTCACGAATCTATAAACTTCCGTTCACTCACCACCAGAGGTCACCCGCTCTCCACATGGACTCTCACGCTACACAGACTGTTACACATCACCCTGGACTACATTTCCCACGCGCCATTACACTAATCACAAGCTCACCTGAAACCAATCACACACAGCTGCTACCAATAACACACACTATATAAATCAGTCTCACACCTCCATTCAACGTCGAGTATTGTATGTGCATATTGCTAGTCAGTGATAGCTATGTTACGGAGCCATTGTTTATTTCCAAGTCTTAGTCTAGTTTTTCCTTGCCTGTTTTCCAGTCCTTTGACTATTGCTCGTGTTTACATATTACTCCTTTTGTCAATCCCTCTGGATTACGTTCGCCGATCGATGACCCACGCCTGCCCTAGGAATACTCTGTCTTGCCTCATTCATGTCTGTTTGCTGTTTATTGACCCATGCCTGTTTGTGACCATGCCTGTGAATAAAGCTCTGCATATGGATCCGCACGCTTCCTCTGTTCTCTCCGTAACAATATACAGCCATCCATATTCATTAATTCATTTTGAAACTGTGCAAAAGTGTCTAAAATCCTTCTGGTGAGAGAACAGTGCACTGTCGCTATATATTATAAAAACATTTCATTATTTACATAAAAAAGCAGTACATATTTCAAAGTGAAAGATTCACATGCACGCTTCATTCAAACTCTTTTTCAAACTCAAACTTACATTTAAAATTAGCTAAACAAATAACTAATTTACATAAATAATCACAGAATATCCATTTCTAAGATGCGTTGAACTCATCTGCTAATAGACATTTAAAATTACATGATCAAAAACCTATGAAATACATTAAAAAAATATCTCTTCATTGCCAGGAAATAGTCAACATGTCAAACATAAAACAGTATGCAATATGCAGTGATAATGTTTACTTTTAACCAGTAGTGTGTTACGTTATTACATGACCTCACTGTGTTGCATGTTATCTTTGAAATAAATACAGATATTTTACGTTTTTTAAAAAGGCTTGAGATTGATACTGGTTCATTTGTCACACTAGCAGTGGTGTGTCTGATACAGTATCTGAACATACTGTAAACATATATGCGTGGTATGCTGTTCCAAACATAAGCAGTGATGTAGAGACACAGTGGAGACACAGTCTTTATAACTTGTCCATATCTGACATGATTTGTCTGTTCTGTTCATGCAACCTAAGTTAACATCATAACTTAACATGTCTCACCCAATTAAAGTCCTGTGCTGTATTATTTCCCACTGAACATTGTTTCACCTTCTGTATAATAAAATAAAACATTTAATATTTATTTTCAAATGTGTGCTCTTCATTGGACAATTTGTTGTGGAATGAAAAAAAATAAAATAAATTTCATCGGATAAGAAATTGTTGACAAAATAAAATAACATTCAAAGATATTTAAACAATATTTTATATTTTTGCTTTTCATTGGATAATGGGTTGTGTCGGATAAATAAAATAAGAAAATAATAAATACAAAATGAATATATTTTGAAATGTTTGCTTTTCATCAGATAATGGGTTATGTGGAATAAAATATAATTTATATTAAATCGAATAATGTGTAGTACGGGATAAATGAAATAAGAAAAAAAATAATGTTTTTAAATGTTTGCTTTTCATCAGATAATGAGTTATGTTAAATAAAATAAAATATATATTAAATTGGATAATAATTAAAATTATTTTAACTAAAATAAGAAAACAAAATATTAATTGGATAATGAGTTATGTGGAAAAAATATCTATATCCATCTAAAAGGAAAGGAAAGCGAGCGCTGGTCATTTCTCTGCCAGTATCGAGACCATTAGGCCACGACTGACGACTATCTATCTATCTATCTATCTATCTAAACAATTTATTTGTAAATGTTTGCTTTCCATCAGATTAAGTTCCATCCGATTTTATTTCCCACTGTTTCACTTTGTTTCACGTTACATGCAGAAGTTAAATGCAGTGCGAATGCAATTTCATGTTGTCTTTAACTCTAGTCCATTTTGTGATGATTTTCCCACACTGACATGGCTATGCTCGGCGGTAGGGAAAGAGGTCCATCTTTGAAATGCAGCTGATGTTGATTTGTGGTTTAATGCACCGGTTTGTAGAGCAGGTGTCCACTGAAGAGTCTGCTCTTGATCTCCTTCCACAGAAACACAAACAGCCCGTTTGATCAGCATCAAGATTAACATCCTTATCATCACTTTTCACACTATTTGGACTGATCAGCTCCTTCCCACGCGGCTCTTCTCTCCAAAAATATAAGCTTATTGCAAAAATTTTATGTATTTTGTATTTGTATTTTATTTATTCCCACATAACCCATTATCCAATGAAAAGCAAAAATATAAAATATTGTTTAAATATCTTTGAATTTTATTTTATTTTGTCAACATAATTTATTATCCGATGAAAAGCAAAAAAAAAAGTTTTTACATTTATTTTATTTTGTATTTCATTCCACAACAAATTTTCCAGTGAAGAGCACACAAGTCAAAACCTCAGTGTGTGCGCAAATATCTATGTAGTAACGTGACACTGATGGGCAAAACAGATAAACAGGTGTGTTTGGTAATGAATACAGTATTCATTTGAGCCAAGAGAGCTAAAAAAAAAAATTATATGGTACATGTAGTGCTGTTTCTTCTTTGCAATAATGAAATAACTAAATACCTGAAACACTTTCTCAAAAATAAGATAAAACAAAGGGAAGCTTATTATAAAATAATGCATAGATACTATATAAATAATGCAAATTTGGACCATAAATTATCCTAAAATGGCCTAAAATGTGTTTTGTTAATTGAAATAAAGCTGAAATAAAATAAAATATAAATATTAGATCAAAACCTAATCTAAATGAAAATAAGAAAAAACGTTGGAGCACTAAAATGACTAAAACTAAATATTGAAAACAAAATAAATTATAATAAAAACTAATAAAAAATGACAAAATTACTAACAATTAAACTAAAAAATAATAGAACAGAAGCTAATTTAAAATATGAATAAAAATATATAATTCTATAATACTAAAATAACACTATACTGTATCTGGAGGCACAACTTTTTGTAAATGTAACTGTTTGGGTGTGTTTGGTAATGAATACAGTATTCATTTGAGCCAAGAGAGCTAAAAAAAAAAATTATATGGTACATGTAGTGCTGTTTCTTCTTTGCAATAATGAAATAACTAAATACCTGAAACACTTTCTCAAAAATAAGATAAAACAAAGGGAAGCATATAAAATAATGCATAGATACTATATAAATAATGCAAATTTGGACCATAAATTATCCTAAAATGGCCTAAAATGTGTTTTGTTAATTGAAATAAAGCTGAAATAAAATAAAATATAAATATTAGATCAAAACCTAATCTAAATGAAAATAAGAAAAAACGTTGGAGCACTAAAATGACTAAAACTAAATATTGAAAACAAAATAAATTATAATAAAAACTAATAAAAAATGACAAAATTACTAACAATTAAACTAAAAAATAATAGAACAGAAGCTAATTTAAAATATGAATAAAAATATATAATTCTATAATACTAAAATAACACTATACTGTATCTGGAGGCACAACTTTTTGTAAATGTAACTGTTTCTACCAGTTAAAGCTTCCTATAGTGATTAATGACATTTCCATACACCTCATTACTGGTAGTTTCACCTGATCTTTTAATGGTTTTAGTTTCAGTTAACTATAATAACCCTGACGTTTTCACTATCCACATTCATTTCTTTTGAAGATGTTCTAGTTAGTATTTTTCAGTGATAGTAAATGTGTTATCGTACTATGTGGATTACCAGAAGCTTCACTTTTTTTGTCAAACCAACTCAGCATTTGTGTAGTGCAGCAATTTCCCGTCAATAAACATAGTGACACAAAGAAGTGTTTGAGCAAATAGACACGATGGTGACATTAAGAAGTGCTCTAGTGACACAAAGTGGTCAGTCCATCTTAAAACCGGCCACATTCTCACAAGTACATTGCAAACAAACTATTGCTTTTCAATCTTTACATTGATGGATCAGTGAGACTTCAAGAACATTACAGTGCTGCCCATGTCTCTCAATTACACAAGGTCTGCCAGAAAGCAAGCTAATGAACTTCAGTGACATTTTCAGTTGTGTGTGCAATTCTTCTCAACTAAGGGGGCCTCAAGATTACTAAAAAGTACTTAAAAAATCATAATAAAAAATTACTATTATTAATGTATTAAAATGACATATGCAAAAATACACATAAAATCAAAATGTAAACTGAAATGCATTTCTAATTCCTAACGCAACAAAATAAAAAGCATTTCACCTCTCGATAATGTTTTTAACTAAATAACATACAGTTCTTGTAACGTCCGCAATATCACAAAAATATTTGTTTATTTAAAGTAGTTAGTTTAATAGAGAAATATATCCCTATTTCTGTTAGTAAACAAAGTTTGAAAATGATCCGTTTCAGCATGATTTCAGCAGAAATACATATTTAACGCTCATATGTGGTGGTGTACAGAAAATAACTAAAAATCAAACGCCACCTGAAATTTCTTCTTGCACTGCACACAGAAGAAGCACCATATTTCAACGATTCTGGGGTCGTTGGGTTTATTGATACAGAATTAAGCTAGCAACACATTTACAAATGGTGAAGAATGTGACACATGGCACAATAACAAGTGGTCACGTGACATTTTCATCAGGGTTCTGCAATAAGTCTCTGTCTATGTCCCCAGGAGAATCCGGCCGGAAGATGGTAGAATGAACGCTCCACAAGATGCATCATTATTCTTCATCCTTCTGCTCATAACTGTGTTTGATGTGTTTCCAGAGTTTCTACAAAAAGCAAATAAACAGCTGAATGACAGCAGCACACAGGGTGAGCAAAACACATTGCAGATATATTCAGATTTATACTCAGATTTATATACAGATAAATATGAATTAGCATTAACGTGTAATGGCATTAAACTGTTTATATAAGATTAGGTGATGATTATAAAGACAAGCTGAATATGTTTATATCAATATAACACTAAATACATGTCCTATATTCCTCTGAATCAAGCTGAATATATTTATATCAATATAACACTAAATACATGTCCTATATTTTCATCCCTCTGAATATTTAGTTGTTGTTAGCAAGCAGGCTAATCAAGGTCAGTCTACCGGTGGGTCATGGGGAAATCCACCGAATTCAATCGAAAAATAACTTACCCCCTGATTTATGTTGTCAAACACCGCTTCTCCAGCCTGATCAAACACCCTCTCGAAGACAACAGCTCCCACCATGATGGTTATAGCGAAAGTAGACGTTCTTCTGAAGAGCAGGTTGTAGACACTTCTTGCGAGCGCCATGATGGTCAATGCAGTCTCCCGGAAGAGTGGGCGGGGCGATGAGCTGTCAATCAAACCCCTCGACAAACGAGGCTATTCCGTTAAAATATTTATTTAAGAGAAATACATTTTAAAGCGAAGCGAATACATTTTAAATGTTTTTATCGATTTTTACGACAGCGTAAACATATTTAAACACGTACAATTATCTCGTCTAATAAACAGAATGGTTTGTAACAGAAATCCGACATTGGAAATGAGTATATTCCCTGTGTTTACTATATAATTTACTATTTTACTTCTAAATAGTCAACATTTGAGGGTAATATTGTAGTCATTTAATCAATTATGGTTATTAGGCACCCCCTATAAGAAGCGAATGGACTATTCCTGGCCTCTCCCGCAGCCGTTTGGTTTCCTCCGTCACCCGGTAGATTTTCCCACGTGACCGCTGCGACTTCCTTTCTTGTGGCAGCCATCGAGAGCAATGGTGAGGGTTTTACCGAAACCGAACAATCTGAATCAATCCTGTGCGTTAAACATGTTAAACGACCCCGAGAGAGAGTTTAAAATACACCTCGAGTTGTGCGCTAGAGGTTGAGCACGGTATTTGAAGCGGTGATCTTGTAATGAAGTGAGTTTTGAGCGATGAAGCGATGTCCAGCAGTGCTCTTTAGCCTGCTAGCGGCGCGGACGGCTTTAATTGCAATTATGAGTACATAAAGTTAATATTATGGAGTTGCTTTTGGATATTGTGGCCTTCAGCCGTCGAACAGAAGCGACAGTTATAACTTTAGACTCCGCGAGAGTGACTGACAAAGCATTATTATCAGAAAGCCCTGAGATTCGTAGGCAATTGATTCTGAAGGAAAACCTATGTATTTGTAAGTGTTTGATAGTCGTGCACAGTTGCAGTAGTCCCTTGTAATAGTTATCTTTTATTAAAACAAAAGTGGTTTGATGTGATTAAACGCTAATGAATAATGTGTGTTTGTAGGCAAAGATCAAGGCCAGAGACCTGCGCGGAAAGAAAAAGGAGGAGCTGCTGAAGCAGCTGGATGATCTGAAGGTGGAGCTGTCCCAGCTACGCGTTGCCAAGGTTACCGGCGGAGCTGCATCCAAGCTCTCCAAGATGTGAGTGATGGGATGGATTTAAAAGGACTAACTTTTCTTTTCACGTATACAGTGTTGGGGGTAATGCATTACAAGTTACGTAATCGGATTACTTTTTTCAAGTAACTAGTAAAGTAACGCATTACTTTTTAATTTACAAGAGAATATCGGAGTTACTTTTTCAAATAAGTATATAGAATATGCATTAATTGATCTCACTCACAAAAAACACCCCCACAGATTCAGTATTCCTCAAAATGAATAAAAATAATGCAACTCAGAATATGACGCAAACCTGCAATAATTAAACGTTAACCCTTTAACTGTCACCCGTCCCCTCTGTGGGACGCATGAGTTTACTTCACTATATTACAATTAAATCCTAATCTAATCATGACAAACTATATATCGTTGGAATGGTCTAAGACTCCTAAATAACTTTTTACCAATGTTTTCACAAATTATGTAGGAAAAGTAATAGATTAATTTATGACAAGAGTGCACCTCAAAAATCTATATCATAACAGGAGTTCTGACCTTTGTCAAAAAAAGTCTTCGTTGTTGCCTTTTTCTCGATCACACTTTAGAAATCAACCGAAATTGTATATCAACTGAAAACTTAAAATCTCAAAATTCATCCTTTGAAACCCATTTTAAAATCAAACATTGCATTACCATGAAAATGGTACATCAATATCATGTTACAAAAATGTTTTCTTTCATGAATTATAAAAATGTAAGTTTGAATCGTGCACCTTCACGTCTACGTTCAAAAATGTGAGTGACCGTTAAAGGGTTAAACAACACAAATATCCTTTATGTATTTAATCCTTTTCTATTAAGCAATGTCTTTGCTTCTGACCTTCGATGATCCAGTTCAACCGTACTAATAAGCATACTCTAGACAAACATTTGTCTTTTTATAATTTTTTTATTGCTGAAGCTTGTTGAAATTTCTTCTGCATTCTACTGTATACTTTCCATTCAGCCTGAGGCTTATTCATTTCACTTAAAAACAAACAAGCAAGCCCTGTCCAGGTTTAAAAAGTAATGCGAAAGTAACGTAACGCATTACTTTCCATAAAGTAACCAAGTAACGTAATTAGTTACTTTTTTTAGGGAGTAACAATATTGTAATGCATTACTTTTAAAAGTAACTTTCCCCAACACTGATCGTGTATTATATTTTAAAAAGGTCTTAGTCTTCACCCTTCTACAAGTTTGTTAATCAGTAGAAAGCTGCATGCATTTCCTCAGTGTTTTTGTCTTGTTTTTTTGGTGCAAATATCTGTACATTTTTAAGAGCAGTCAAGAACGAGTTGCAAAATTGAACCGAGTTTATGCTTGAAACAAGAATGAACATCTATTAATGGGGTATTAACCTTTTTCCCTCTGATTTAACTTTTTTTTTTTTTTTCTGCCTCCGCCCCTTGGCAGATATGTTGGGTTTTTTTTAAAGCGTAAACTCATTCTTGATTAGTTTTACCAGAAAACAAGACTTAAAGTCTTATGGCATTTTACTTTTCAAGTAAATGCATTTTGATATGAGAATGTTATACATTTGCTCTGGAAAACAAGACGTCAATACTAAGGAAGAACATTACGTAGGGCTGGGTATCGTTCAAAAATTTTCGATACCGATACCTTGACTTCGATACCGGTTCCTGAACGATACTTTTTTCGACACCAATTTTATGAAATCAATTTTAACAAGATTACATTATCTAAAAAAAAAAAAAACCTTTGGTTTTATTTTTCAGCTTGTTGATGTTTACTCTAGACAAACATTTGTCTTTTTATTATTTTTTTTATTGCTGAAGCTTGTTGAAATTTCTTCTGCATTCTACTGTATACTTTCCATTCAGCCTGAGGCTTATTCATTTCACTTAAAAACAAACAAGCAAGCCCTGTCCAGATTTAAAAAGTAATGCGAAAGTAACGTAACGTAATTAGTTACTTTTTTAGGGAGTAACGCAATATTGTAATGCATTACTTTTAAAAGTAGCTTTCCCCAACACTGATCGTGTATTATATTTTAAAAAGGTCTTAGTCTTCACCCTTCTACAAGTTTGTTAATCAGTAGAAAGCTGCATGCATTTCCTCAGTGTTTTTGTCTTGTTTTTTGGTGCAAATATCTGTAAATTAAGAGCAGTCAAGAACGAGTTGCAAAATTGAACCGAGTTTATGCTTGAAACAAGAATGAACATCTATTAATGGGGTATTAACCTTTTTCCCTCTGATTTAACTTTTTTTTTTTTTCTGCCTCCGCCCCTTGGCAGATATGTTGGTTTTTTTTAAAGCGTAAACTCATTCTTGATTAGTTTTACCAGAAAACAAGACTTAAAGTCTTATGGCATTTTACTTTTCAAGTAAATGCATTTTGATATGAGAATATGTTATACATTTGCTCTGGAAAACAAGACGTCAATACTAAGGAAGAACATTACGTAGGGCTGGGTATCGTTCAAAAATTTTCGATACCGATACCTTGACTTCGATACCGGTTCCTGAACGATACTTTTTTCGACACCAATTTTATGAAATCAATTTTAACAAGATTACATTATCTAAAAAAAAAAAAAACCTTTGGTTTTATTTTTCAGCTTGTTGATGTTTATACAAACTCAAAGACTCATCTCCTGAGCCACTGCACAAAGGAACAAAATGTAACCAACACAATAAATCAGTGCAAAATAGTTTTAATAAAGCTCAAATAGTCTTGTTTACACATCTGTTAGGCTACATTTACACTAGTTAGTGTTCATTTTAAAACGCATAGCTCGGACAGAATCATGATTTCTATTTATTTTCCCCTGATTTACTGATGAGCATTAGCAGCTTCCAGCGCTGTCTGCTTGTGTTCTCTCTTCCATGATCGCTGCTCTGACTCAGAGGTAATAACATATTTAATATTAGCAACATTACATGGCCAAAACACACATTAGACGTTAATTGGAAGTTATTACAAACACCCGATGGTGGTGTAAAGTGAGTTTTGCGTAAAAGCTGAATATAAATCTTATATATTGTCTTATGTAGCATGATGCTACGGTTTGCATGAATGGTTACATAACATGCGCTTTTGGTCACGTTAGTATGAACGGACATCTGCATATGATGGGAACTCCACGCAGCTCCCGCGCTACTCTCCATTGGAAATGAATGACCGGTCTGTCGCTTGTCGGAGATGGTGGAAAGCCGGCTTGAAACGCAGTGGAAACGCCAGTATGACGAGGATCGTTTTCATGTTAGAACATAAACACACCAGTGTAAATGTAGCATCTAAGGGGGCTGGGGACACATTCACACTACAGCCTCACCTGCGCGCCTCATCTCTTGAGTGTAACCGGTGTAAACTAGTAGGTGTGTTCTACTTGACGCGGACTGACTGTGCAGACCAATCGGTGTATTACAGTACCGCGAGAGCTAAAGAGAGCAGACTGCTCCGTGCGCTTTCGAATCTCTCTCGCGGATGATCGATCTGCACCGCACCTCTTCTAGTCAAACACACCATCTAGTGCTGCAGGCTTATTGGCTCACTGACGCTGATGAGATTAACTCCTTAGGTATCGAAATTTGGTACCGAATGACGAGACTTTTTTTGATACTCGATGGTATCGAGGCAATTCGGTCGGTGCCTAAAAAGTATCGAACTCGATACCCAGCCCTATTACAGTGTGATCAGACGCTAAAGTAAAAGGTATTTCCATGTTCTAGTGGTTGAGAGCAAAGTCTTTTAAGTGTACCTTCATAAAACCTGCAGAAATCCTCTGTCTATTCCATACATTGAAAACATGTTTTGAAATAGTTTGCGGCCTTATTTCTTTTTTGTTTTTTTTTTGTCAAAAATTTAGTTCTGGAATTAGTTGATGTTGAAGAATTAAATGGATTCATTCTAATGATTATTTCCTCTCTTTTCAGCCGTGTTGTCCGCAAGTCCATCGCCAGAGTCCTCACAGTTATCAACCAGACACAGAAGGAGAATCTGAGGAAGTTTTACAAGGTCAGTTTAATGCCACTGATCACTTAAATGCACACGTGCTCTTTTACTACAGGTAACACCTTGAAGTCATTTTATAGATGAGGTCTAATTTAAAGATAACGTGAAAGCCTGTTCAAATGATCTTGACAGCAAAATTCTTTCAGACGGATACATTTAGAAGAGTTTGATCAAGTTGATGCTTGATAAACAGCAGTGTTTGTGGTTTTAATGGGAAGCTGTAATGGCCATTAGTTTCATGTTACTGTCATTATAGTATTCAGATGACCTGATTTGTTATGAGACACACATTGCAGAGCGTCCGTTTAGACTCCAGCAAGACTATCACCCAGCACTCCTCCTGCTGAAGTGGAGCTAGTGTGAATATTCTCTTGCTAAAGAAATATGACCGTTCACGGCGGAGTCTTTAAATGATTCTCATCTGCTGTGAGCAGCCGACAGCACCTTTCTATCCTATCATTTAATGAACTTCAGCTGTAGTCCAATTCAAAAAGACCGTTTACTAGAGAACCCAGTTACTGTCTTTGAAATTTAACACCTAGTCTTTTATTTGTATATATGTATGTGTGTATATAGTTTTTTTTAAATGTACATTTATAACACATTACATTTTTAAATAAAAATATAAACTACAAATATAAAACAGATTTAAACAACAATTTAAAAAATAGAAATATGCACTGTAAGTGTAATTAGTTTTATAGATTTAGATTAACTGTGGAAACAGTCATCAGTCTGTGAAAAGGCTCCATGTATTTTTATTATGGAGGGTTTTACAGCTGTGTTTATTTAAGGAGTAATCAGTCTCAGCACTTCCTGTTCTCCTGCTGCTGCTTGTAATGTCCGTCTAGTAGATTCTAACAGTCCTGCTCTCTTCATGTTCAGGGTAAGAAATACAAGCCTTTGGACCTGAGGCCCAAGAAGACTCGTGCCATCCGTCGTCAGCTGACAAAACATGAGCAGAACCTGATGACCAAGAAGATGCAGAGGAAGTCCCGCCTCTACTCCATCCGCAAATTCGCCGTCAAGGCTTGAGAGGCTGTACTGTTGTTTATCACTGAAAAAATAAACACCCCACCCTGGAATTCAGACGCCCGAGTCTGTGTATGTCTCTGAAGCAGGAATAGGGTTTCTTGGGAAATATGATGGAAGTGATGATTGCATCTGGAACTAGCCTTATCTGTTTGTTTTTTTGACATTAGTTATAACTGGGATGCTTTTTTCCACTGGAAGTCTCTACAGCTTTGAATATGTTAGATTTGAGTTATTTAAAGGAGACATATTATGCCCCTTTTTACAATATGTAATCGATGTCTCGGGTGTCCCCAGAATGTGTTTGTGAAGTTTCAGCTCAAAATACTCCACAGATCATTTATAATAATCTTTTGAAAATGCCTATTTTGAGTGGAAGCAGAAACGTGCAGTTTTTCGAGCCTGTATCTTTAAATGCAAATTAGCTGCTCCCCGCCCCTTTTCCAGAACAGAGCTGGCCATTACAGCTTGTATCTGCTAAACATCTGTTTTGGTTCTGATTATCATGTTTATCATGCTGAAATCACGCGTTTTAAACCATACGAGTTTAAACTTCTGATATATGTTTTTTCTGAGAGCACACATCCGAAGCACACGGACAGAAAGCGGCTGTCACAGCATGCGAGTACTAAACTAAGTTCTCATTCACACAAGTTTGTTAAAAACACAAGTTACAAAAACAGTCGGTTATGTCTGTGAAGGTAAACCGCTGGGAAATAAATTGCGTGTTTATTTTAGATCTGTGTATCAGCAGCAATATACTGTAAATAAATGCACTGCTCTGTTGTCTCCTCTGAGGCTGGGACTCTAAACAGTGTTCTGTGCTCGTCTGTGCAGCCAAAGGCAGAACAGTTAGCATGTTTTGCTCAAACTTTCGCCGTGGCATTCGAGCTAGTACACCGTTGTCGCTTGCGAAATCAAATGATGGCGCTGTGGGTGGAAATTGACAGATTAAGGGGCGGTAACATTATAATGAGATCCCTTTGTGATGTCACTAGGGGAGCGAAATCAGACGCGCACGTTTTTTCAGACAAAAACAAAGTTACGGAGTTAATCTTTTTCACGTTTCCTTGGTTGGTAGATGCACCAGGGGCCTGATTATAGCACTTAAAACCTGGAAAAGTCCGATTTTCATGATATGTCACTTTGAAGCTGGAGTGAAACTAAAACATTTAAGAACCAATTTAAAAAATCTAAAACTAAATTTGAGTTAACCTTTTTCATTAGCGTAACATTTGAATTAGAATTGATGCATTTGATTTCATAAGATGTATGTGCAGATAATCGTACAAATCGTTCAAATACTTTTTGTACGTTTTTATTTCAAGTTTGGCAATCCTAATTATGTGTTGAATTTATTTTGATTGTGGGAAAAAATTGGTTTGTAATATGCTTTTTGCATGACAGAGAGCATGGAATAATTTGAGATACTCTTAAAAATCCTACATTTTATTCAAATCAAATCTGGCTTTTATTTTTTTAAAGTTTCATACATTGTGTGTTTTAATATAAAATATTTTCCAGATGTTACATTATTTTAAATATAAATTACCTCTCACATTAGAACAGTAACATGACAAAATCTTATTAAAAAAAGAGTAACATAATGGTATAATATAAAGTACAATATAAAACATTACAATTTAATTTTATAAACCTGTTTTCACACAGCCTTTATGGGTCTTAATACATGAAAATATATTACAGTATCATTAAAATCTCCTTCCATTGTCATCCACTTCGTTATTTTAGCAGTACCAAACTAGTCTGTTTTGCTGCTTGATGTTACAAACTGCTATTATCATTTTGTAATGTATTACCATAACCATAAACACTAGTTTGCAGTGAAAATAGTAAATAATTGATCAGAAATCTCAACAAATAGCTTCCTTTTGCATTGAATAACAAGGTGAATACCTTCTACAATATAAATTACCTCTCACATTAGAACAGTAACATGACAAAATCTTATTAAAAAAAAGAGTAACATAATGGTATAATATAAAGTACAATATAAAACATTACAATTAAATTTTATAAACCTGTTTTCACACAGCCTTTATGGGTCTTAATACATGAAAATATAATATTACAGTATCATTAAAATCTCCTTCCATTGTCATCCACTTCGTTATTTTAGCAGTACCAAACTAGTCTGTTTTGCTGCTTGATGTTACAAACTGCTATTATCATTTTGTAATGTATTACCATAACCATAAACACTAGTTTGCAGTGAAAATAGTAAATAATTGATCAGAAATCTCAACAAATAGCTTCCTTTTGCATTGAATAACAAGGTGAATACCTTCTAAACAGTACAAAAAATATATATATACAAACTGCCAATAATCACAAAATAATTGAAACCTTATGAACCCAAACTGAAAGTTATTGTGGTTGTTTTCATGGATGCTCGTCTCAAACAAGGTGAATACCTTCTAAACAGTACAAAAAATATATATATACAAACTGCCAACAATCACAAAATAATTGAAACCTTATGAACCCAAACTGAAAGTTATTGTGGTTGTTTTCATGGATGCTCGTCTCATAAATGCGTTCATTCAGACATGCAGAATGCCGCATGACATTCACTGTGGAGGTGTGTGTCGGTGAGTTTATAATCGCTGATTATCTGAGTAAAACTGGATGTAGTTCCACCGCTGTTTTCATTCACCGTGGGTCACAATGTACTGACCGTCCTCATGGTCCATCATCTTTACTGTCCTGTTCTGTGTTTAAACTCTCACTTCTCTCCTCTGTGCTGTTTTCCTCATCCTCTTCTACATCCAGCTGCTCAGAACCGCTGGTGAGAAGCTTCCCATCAGGAGTGAACACACAGCCGTATGCCGAGTCCTTATGACCCTAAAACACACACACACCATGAAGCTTGTGTAATGCTACATATGTTACTAGTCAAAGGTTCTCAGTCACCTGCAGCCTCTTCAGACAGACTCCAGTGGTCACATCCCAGATCCTCACCTGATAAACAAACATATCAGTATCAAGCATTGCCACAAAGACTGAATAAGTGTGTGTGTGTTTGTTTTACCATGTCGCCTTCAGCGGTGGATGCTAAAACCAGTCCGTCTCTGGAGAAAGCCAGACTCCTGACCCAAACACGCTCACAACCTCCCAACACAAACAGACACGCGTGATGCATCGGCAACCAAACGCGCACACACCATGAAGCTTGTGTAATGCTACATATGTTACTAGTCAAAGGTTCTCAGTCACCTGCAGCCTCTTCAGACAGACTCCAGTGGTCACATCCCAGATCCTCACCTGATAAACAAACATATCAGTATCAAGCATTGCCACAAAGACTGTGAATAAGTGTGTGTGTGTTTGTTTTACCATGTCGCCTTCAGCGGTGGATGCTAAAACCAGTCCGTCTCTGGAGAAAGCCAGACTCCTGACCCAAACACGCTCACAACCTCCCAACACAAACAGACACGCGTGATGCATCGGCAACCAAACGCGCACTGTGCCGTCCCATGAGCCTGAGGCCTGAAACACACACATTCATAAATATACTAGCGTTCTAAAGTCAGGAACAAATTCAATTTTTTATTTAAATGTTTTTAAAATGATTTTTAAGTCTCTTTTGCTCACCAAGACTGCATTTATTTGATCAAAAATACAGTAAAAATGTTGGAATATTATTACGGTTAAAAATAACATCTATTTGAATAATGGTTGTTTTAAATTGTAATAATATTTTATCACGATCACATAAATGCAGCCTCTGTCAGCAGAAGAAAAACATCTTTTTTTTAAAATCCTGATTCCTGAATCAAATATCGAAGCACACTCTCGATAAGAAATCTGCTTTGTGAGCTCACCAGCATCCCACTAACAGAGAAACAGAGACAGGCCACGTTTCCCAGGTGCCCCTGTAATGTCACAGCCTCTTTTTCCTCAAGAAGTTTCCAGACTCTCACGGTCCGATCCCAGGAGCCCGTGGCCTGAACCCACAGAAAGAGGAGGTGAAGCAGCTCATGCTGAACAGATCAAAACAAACACACAGTGAGAAGATGATTCATACCACACACTGTGAGTCTGATGAGAAGGCACTGCTCTGGACAGCTGCAGTGTGACCCCGCAGATCCTCCACCATCTCCCCGCTCTGTGACATCAAACAACACCACAGAAACATCACTGCACAGATAGCATGGTGCTACATTCTTCAACTGGTGAGCTAAACACCTGCTACTACATAAACAGAGTCCAAAACTGGTCTTTAGTTCATTCTTAAGGTTACTGATATGAAATAAACTTAACTGTAAGTATTCAATTTCATCAAAATGCTTGTCTCAAAACTATTTTTGTGTTATGGATGTGAATGATACCTTGATTTTAAACCTCCATGGGGTTGCAAGAGGATGCTTAGGAATTTTTTTCCCCAAAGTATTTTTAGAGCTGTCAAAATGTGCTAGATATGAATTAAATATGCTCAAAATAAAAATGTTCTTTCTAGTCAGAAATCATAAGAGTAATCAGTTATTATATTCTGTTATATTCTATTGACAGTCCTAATTTTATTTTAATAACAAATCTGTTTTTATTTTTAAAGCTGTATGTGTTGCTTGTATATTTTTTATTATAATTTGATATTTTTAATAGCAAATAATATTATTCATATTATTTATAAATATATACATTTATATAATCATTTTCCAGATAATACTTAAATTCGTATCGGCTTCAAAAGAGCAACAAAATAGATATTTTTTAAATATTCTATATTTATTAGACAAAGTATAATATATTAACATATCCATTTATAAATATAATAAATTATATAAATATTTAAAATTATTACATTTTATAAACAACATTTTCTTTATAATATCACGCTTAAGATTTTTCTCACGCAATAAAAATGGCTCAAATTGTTCAAATGTCGATATCTTTCCTCTCGAAACATGGTTTTGAAAGGGAAGTGTTTGTTTCATTTGGTTAAATATATGTGTCCCTCTATTTTTGTTAGACTCTGCAGAAGTCTTTTTAAAAAGGGGAAGTGTTTGTTTCAAACATTAGGTCCTGATCTGTAAAGAGACGTGTGTGTTTGTCACCTGAACTCTCCAGATCAGTGCTCTGTTGTCCCATCCACCCGAAACCAGCCACTGAGCGTCCGGACTGAAGCTCACCGTCTCCACACTCCCACTGTGAGCTGACAAGCAGAAACATGTTAAATGAAGTTCAGTTTGACTGAAACTATGGTTATTGTAAGAGTGATTATAAAACAGAACAAAGGATGATGCTGCTAAAGCTGTGAATCATGTGATAGATCAGTATTTGAGTTTATAATTTCAGTCATTATGAACTGAGTATGAGTACCCGTCAGTAAGTGTGTGCATTCAGTGCCGGAGCGGCTCCAGATTCTGACGGTACGGTCGTGAGACGCGCTCGCAAACAGCTGACCATCCGAGGAGAAAACACATGATTTCACAGGACCTGCGTGTTTATTTCAAAACAAAAATATTAAACAGAAAATGTTGAACTTTATGCTTACCTACATACATTAAATACACTCCACACCCACATTGCACCACTGGATGGACTCGTTAATGCTTGTGTATATTTTTGCTCTTTTGTAAGTTTTTTTTTTTAAATCTTTAACTAGTTTCTCTGGATTCTGTGCTCTACGAATCTGTTTGTTTGTGTTCTGGATTGCTTGTACTTACTGACCCCTAGCTTGGCCCTGGATTTAGTCTTTTCCCTGTTATTGAGCTCTGCTAATACAACCCTGCTAATACAAAAATACATCAGGGCAAGTTCTAAAAATTCGATTTTTTTTTTAACTCCAGTAAATCTTTTATCAAGATAGGCTTATTTATTTTTATGTTTTCCACATTTCATGAAACACCATTTTGTGACAACATGCCCCACTATATGAGGTAAGTTGAACGTGCCATTAAACAGCCAATTTTTCAAGTTTTTTCGGCACCTAGCCCCAATTTATGACTTTATTCATTCAGGTCTGATGTCATTTAGCAGCTATAGAACAGAAGATTCTTGCACTGTGCATTTGATAATCTTCGTACTTTTTTTTTTTTATCGAACCGTTCTTTCCAATTCTGATGTTCTGGGCCAGATGTCATGCTTACGCATCCTTTTTCAACTATGATCAGTGTTGGGGAAAGTTACTTTTAAAAGTAATGCATTACAATATTGCGTTACTCCCTAAAAAAGTAACTAATTACGTTACTTAGTTACTTTTTATGGAAAGTAATGCGTTACGTTACTTTTGCGTTACTTTTTAAGTCTGGACAGGGCTTGCTTGTTTGTTTTTAAAATAAAAAAGTTCTATTTTTGGCAAATATAAAAGCCTTTTCACACCAAAAGTGAAATGAATAAGCCTCAGGCTGAAGGGAAAGTAAGTTTACGTCCGTAGAATGCAGAAGAAGAAATTTCAACACACTTCAGCAATAAACAAAGACACACAAATGTTTGTCTAGAGTGATTTGTGCTTATTAGTACGGTTGAACTGGATCATCGAAGGTCAGAAGCAAAGACATTGGTTAATAGAATGGGATTAAATACATAAAGGATATTTGTGATTTTGAGAGTTAGCTAGCAGGTTTTTACCATCGACTTATAATAAAGCGAAATCGTCTGTTCTGAGAATAAGGGTTGCCAGGTTTTCACAACAAAACCCACCCAATTGCTATTCAAAACTAGCCCAATCGCATTCCTGTGGCTAAATATATCACGTTATTGAGGTCGCTTCAACAGTGACAACAGTGTTAGAGTAGCCCGATTCCACGGGAAAACCACGGACTTGGCAACACTGGTGAGAAAATGCAAGTATGGTGAGCGTTTACGAAATTCTGCGAAAAAGGCGGGTTGCTTTACGGCAGCAACAAATGCAGGTGCACAGCTATCCATGTTAATTATTACGACAGTGATATATATACCACAGTGAATTCCACTTGCTTAACGGTAGGGGACTCCAGAGTCGCAAAAATATACAAATGCCTTGTCCAAATACCCACACTTGAGGTCTTGGCCACTTGAGAGCGCGTGCGCGCGACAGAAAGTAAGTGCGCAAGACTGTCCCAGGTCTTAAAAACGGCAAAGCGCAGTGCCCTTAACGCACACTAAATCCACACTATCTCGAATACCGCTCCGGAGCACTATTCAAGGCTTAGTGTATCCCATCATGCATCATGTTCTGGAAATAAATCGTGAGACTTTTTGCCGAGATCTCGCGAGAGGTCACGAAAACCTTTCCAATGTAAGTTAAATATTAATATAATAATTAGATATGACATATAATTTGGTAGAAAAACAGTGTTTTTTATGTTTTATTGGTGCAAAGATGAGTAGTGGTGATATTAATTTTGTACAACATTTGCAACTGCTTTTTATCACTTAATTAGAAGCACCACAAATTAAAATTGTCATGTTATAGGGACTACTGAACAGCCATTTAGAAGTTGATTTTAAAATGCAAAGTATTTAAATTTAAATTAAGCTATGTAAACACTTGCATTTTTACAACACTATAAGTGTGTCCCATCAGGTAATGAAAAGTTGTACACACACTTGTGGTCTTCATCCTCACTTGAACACTTGGGCCAGATGCAGGAAATACGTCATATAAGTAGTCAAGTGCAAAGGCCACAGGTGTGGGTATTATACCTGAGTGTCCGCTAAATGTGGCCAGGTGTTTTGCACTGGTGGCGTTCCACAGGTACAGTCTGCCGTCATCACAGCACGTGAGCAGAACCTGACAGTCAGGTGAGAATGCGCAGCAGTTCACCTGAGACACAGATGAGAGCATAACGCTGCTGAAACAACATCCACCTAATTCATTTAATTTATGTCAAGTGTAAAAAAATTATACAAAATAGATAATTAAACATATAAACATTATTTAAATATATAGAGAAAGAAAATTAAGTAGGCTACAGACAAAATATCAGCGCTTACCTCTCCTTTGTGTCTGGAAAAGTACCTGATGTTGGACACGCTGAAGTCTTCTGAGGGATGGCGCCACATGTCTCCTTTTTCATGAGAAATCGCCATATCAGAAATGTAATAATGAATCACACATGGTCAATAGAAGCATAGCTGCAGTGGTGAGCGTTGCAGCTCAGATTTGTTTGGGTGTTTGGCTGTTTCTGTATCCAGAGTTACGCTCTCTTGAGTTCTGAGGCCTGCGCCTGCGGTTTATTGGGATTTTTCTCCTGGTTTAGACAGTCATTAACTCTGAAAAATCACTTTAACGAGCTCAGTTTGAGTGTTCACCTGCCAGTTGCACTTTTTAAGCACTGAATTTAAGTGATGTGCTTAAAAATCACTGGTGTGTTTATATAATTTGACCAAAATTACGATATAATGGTATGTATGCGGCACTGTTGTACCATTGCCACATAAACATTTCTTAAAGGGGTAGTTCACAATAAAACAATCTGTCATCAGTTACTCGCCTTCATGTCGTTTCAAACTTGTATGACTTTCTTTCTTTTGCAGAACATAAAAGAAAATATTTTGAAGAATGTTTGGTTACCACTGACAACTATTGGATGAAAAAAAAAATACTGAGACATTTCTCAAATCTCCTTTTTTGTTCCACAGCATAAATAAAGAAACACAGATTTGAAATTACATGGGGTTGAGTCTGTTCGTTGATTAGTTGTATAGTGTATTAGTTGAATTACATCAAATGAAACATTATAATACTTATATTTTATAGCCTAATATTATTAAGAAATGAAATTAGCAATATGATTTAAGACAAGATGTCAATTGTTTCTAGGCTAAAGGAGAGAAATCTCTATGAATCCTCTTAGTAAGTCTATGTTTGAGAATCCCAAACTTCAGAAATGTTCACATACTGTAAGAAATTTAGGCACCGTCCTGTTAAATGCGTCATCTCTATCCATGTGTGTTTATGCTGTGTGTGCAATATGCGTTTGAATACCAGTTCACATGTGTGTAAACACTGTGACCCTTCAGAAGTCCTGATGTGTTAGTGTCACTTCAGAACACCATGTCCTTTTCCCATAAAAATGTGAGTATTTTTGAGAAATTACCCCCAGGCACTAATTTTCCATGCCTGACTGTTTCTGATGTGCTCTGTTTGTAAAGAAGACATCTGTGTTCCAGTCTCACAGTTCGAGAGAGTAACTGACGCACCAGATCAGTAGGCTTTCTATCTGAATGTTTACTCTGAACAGCAGGATGTTTGGTAGGTGTTTGCATGAGTTTCACGCAGCTCGCTTGCAGCAGGAGATGCGTGTTAGTCATTCAATGTGTCCTCACATGCTGGAAACGATGACACCTTTCACCTTTACTGAATAACAATCACTTTGATAGAAACCCAGCAGTTTCAAAAACAAAATATGAAGTCACCCATAGTTAATGCACATGCTTTTTAGAGAAAAAAAAAACAGTTCAAACTGTTTGGGGACAAAAAGCAATCCTAAAATCATGCATAGTTAAGATAACGAAATGTATCATCTTATCAACTTTTAAAGGAATATTTCACTCAAAAATTAAAAATTGTTGAAAATGTACTCACCCTCAGGCAATCCAAGATGTAGATGAGTTTGTTTCTTCATCAGATTTGGAGAAATTTAGCATTACATCACTTGCTCTTCAATGGATGCTCTGCAGTGAATGGGTGCCGTCAAAATGAGAGTCCAAACAGCTGATAAAAACATCACAATAATCTACAAGTATTCCACACTACTCCATTCCATCAGTTAACATCAGAGAAAAGCTGCATGTTTGTAAGAAACAAATCCATCAAGATCATTTTTAACATCAAACCATTACTTCTGACTAAAACACAAGTCGTCTATACATAATATTGCTTTTTCCAGTGAAAAAGACATCTCGTCTGAATCAGGAGAGAAATATACACAAATCAAGTATTGTTAAGTGAAAACAGTTCTAAACAAATATGTGGGTGGATTTTGATGTGAGAGGACAACAGCGGATGGACTTCTTCAAGAGGAAGCATTATTATGGATTATAGACTCATATTTTAGCCAGAGGTGACGGTTTAGAGTTAAAATGCTTTTCTGATGGCTTTGTTTCTTATAAACATGCAGCTTTTCACTTCACAAGACGTTATGGACTGGAACCATGTGGATTACTTGTGAATTATTGTGATGTTTTTATCAACTGTTTATCAACTCTCATTCTGACGGCACCCATTCACTGCAGAGGATCCATTGATCCAATAATGAGCAAATTTTTGGGTGAACTATTCCTTTAAAAGAGAGCAGAAAATGCATCCCATCTCTTTTGTTGATGACGTCAAATCAAGCTCTTTTGGTGCATTAGTGCAGTATTATGTGTATAATATGTTTTATTTTTTATTTTTTACTCTTGCACAATAAAGAGTTTTGGTATTGTGTTTGATTGCCAGTTGATGTTCAGTGTAAAATCTGGTAAAAACTAGTTTAGAAGAAGTTGAACTCTCTGACCTGCGGGTTAGGGCTTTAAAGGGGTCATATGATGCTTTTTTTTAAAGATCATTATTTTGTGTATTTGGTGTAACAGAATATGTTGACATGCTTTAATGTTCAAAAAACACATTATCTTTCAAATACTGTACATTATTGTAGGTCCTCTATGTAAATCAAAAGTGTGTGCGCGCGGATATGTGTGGGTGTGCAAGAATGCATGTTTTGCTGCATTACTTAACATCTAGGTATGAGTTTGTGCTTTGTAGGAAACAGGAAAGCATCTCTCTCTCATGTTTTTGTCACCCTTTGATGTATATTCGATCTGTTCCTACTGCGTCATGGATAACTCTTGCTGGCTGCACCGCAGTAACCAACAAATGAGAAGATAATGCACTGATGGGAAGTGAAAACAGACGTCCAAATGGTTGTAGATTACAAGATAATAAATGTGACCTCTATATTGGTTTAATCTCTCACCTACAGGCGTTTCCTTCTCACAATGGTTAAATTTACATGCACGCAAAATCTTTGGCTGAACAACAAGATATTTGTTTGAAACCGTCAAACTAAACAAAAATTACTGATAGACCAACAGGTCTTACTTTATTTTTTTTTCAAATGTCATTTGGCCGCCAAGTGAGCAATAAATAAATAAAAACTATGAACGGCCCCTTTAAGACTTTAGATGGATAAAGTTTTGGACGATTAAGAACACAAAATAATAGAAGTAATTATGATGACAAAGGCTGAAAGGGGTTCAAATGAGGGGGTGATGATGATGTCATCGGTTTGGAACGATACCGCTATTAGAGAGAGAGAGAGAGAGAGAGAGAGAGAGAGAGACCTTCATCTGGATTCCACACACAGACAAACCGTTTGTTTTGAATTGATCGTATTGGACGTGTTTTCTCAGTCATGGGGAAAGTTTTGCTTGTCGTTTTGATAACTTTAATTCTTCTAAACGCGACCCAGGCTAAAGGTAAGCGAATAGATTTGTTAAATGTGTTTAAACTCGTTTCACTTCAAACATTCCATTGCTCTGTGTAGCAGTTCGAATTTCCTTTACTTTTAGTCATTTAGCAGACGCTTTTATCCAAAGCGACTTATAAGAAAAAGTAATTAAAACTAAAAGCTAAAACTCTATAAATACTATATATATATATATATATATATATACACACACACATTTAAGAAATTAAATAAAAATGACAAATGCATACAACAACATTTCAAAACTAAACATTTAAATGAAACAAAAAAATAAAGCTAAAAACAATTCAAAATATTAAAGAACAAAAGGTATGAGTATAATAATGATTCTAACATAACACTAAGCCAAACACCAAAAAACAACTACATGTGTATGTACAGCCACAGACACATACCTGTACATATATATAAATACAGTACATTCTATATATATATTATTTCATTTCCATTTTGTATGTTGAAGTACTGAAATAACTCAAATTAAATAAAACTAAAACTTAATAAAAAACCTATATAGACATAATAAAAAACTAATAAAATGACAACATTACTACAACTGTAACTAAAACTAAAATAGATAACTAATACAAATCAAGCTACATTAGTTTATCAGTAATCCTAAAAAAATAACACTGAGCCAAACACGCATGCTAAAATAACACAAATGTCCTGTTGTACATCAGTGTGATGAAAGAGAAACGAGTAGATTTACTGTGAAAATCCAGCACCATACAGCATTAAATCTCAAAGAAGCACTTTGCGCAAATAATTAAACTGAAGTAGAAATGAATTAAATTGAAGTGGAAGTGTATTTGATTTGATTGTTTTTTTTCTTGAGAGTAAGACTGCATTTCTCAGTGAAATAATCTATAATCAGATTTGATCAATTACAGTAAAACATTTGACAGTAAAACTAATTGTATTTTTTTGATATAAGTAGTATAAGACAACAGAAGGTCTTTTTAAAAGTATATGGATATCATAGAGTAGGAACATTTTTAAGATCTAAATATTTTTCACAATTTTAATCAGTTTTTTTTTTGCATTTCACTTAAATATTATCAGTTAATACGAATATATGTGTATATATTTATACAAAGTTTAAATATGATTTAAAATAGTTTGAGATGGATAATATACAAATACTATATATATATATAAACACATAAAATAACACTCAATTTCAACATTTATTCTCCTTATCCAGTCCTATGCAAAGCATGCTGGGAACTAGAAACCCACTGCCCAACTTTCAACGTATGGTGACCCATATTTGGAATTAGTGCTCTGCATTTAACCCAACCAAAGTGCACACACACATTAATACTAAAAAGAACACAAACGTTTTAAATTACGTGCAATATTACGCTGATGTAATGATCAGCATTATTACAGTGGGTACGGAAAGTATTCAGACCCCCTTAAATGTTTCACTCTTTGTTATATTGCAGCCGAATGCATCAAATTGATCAAAAGTGACAGTAAAGACATTCATAACGTTTATAATGAAAGATTTCATTTGAACTTTCTATTCATCAAAGAATCCTGAAAAAATAGGAGGGAACACAATCATTTTCAGCATTGATAATTATAAGAAATGTTTCTTGAGCAGCACATCAGCATAGAATGATTTCTGAAGGGTCGTGTAACACTGATGTGGAAGCCTGCTTTCGCCACGGAGGAAACAAAAAACTGAATTTTCGAGATGTAAAATCTGAATTCAGAGGAAAAGTCGGAACTGCAAGATGTAAACTCAGTATTTCAAGATGTAAATGCAGAGTTTAAAATTCTAATGAAAAGAAAAATCTGAATTGTAAAATAAAAAGTCACAATTACCTTTTTCATTTTTTTGTGGAATCAGGCTTTCATATACTGAAGACTGGAGTAAAGTCTGCTGAAAATACAGCTTTGCATCACTGGAATAAATGTAATAAATTGCATTATAAAACGGATAGTTCCGATCCTTGATTCTGATTGGCTGAGCCACGTTCGAAGCTGTTGTAAATTACTCTACAAACACACACCTTTGTTTACATTTGTCTGTTGTAACCACAACTGATTCTGAGGAACTATTGTTTGGTGGAAGAATACTGTTTTTATTCATATCATTACACTTTATTTGCTCTGTTTTATTTCGTGAAACCTTACTCCGCTTCTCGTCGTGCCTAACAACGCCCCTTAGCTGTTATAAATTCACTGTAAACCACGGCTTCTTGGGGCCTATTGCTTTATTTTATAATATATTCAAACAGAAAACAATTATTTAAATTGTACTAATATTTCACAATATTACTCATTTATACTTATATACTTAATTAGATGCATTAAGTATATTAAGCAAATAGTCAATTGTGATTTCATGTTGACTATATTATTCTAAAAAGGAGTTCTCTAGAATGCTTTTTTGGTTTCGATCTGGTTTCTGAACCTCTTTGTTCTAGATTGAAAGTTTTTAATATGTGAAGTGCCACGAGGAGAACTAATAGTTGGTAGTTCCAGCCAGAATCGGTTGGAGAGGAGCAGCACCTTTTATACTGAATACAAATGGAGAGTCGTTTGAATGGCCCTGAAAGAAAAGGATGTAATATATTGCCTGGACTGTGTGTTTTGAATGTTACATAAAGCCTTGTTGACCAAGGCAAAGTTTGTCTGTATATGTTATCCTTATTTGTATAGAGAATCCAAATGTTGTATTATAATGCCTATATTTAAACTCATGTGATTTTAAAGCACAGCATTAATATGGTCATTAAAACAAATAAAACAAAAGTTGCGGCTGTCTTATATTTTGGTTTAATGAAGCTTTATCAGGACAGATGGTCATATTGAATATGCAATCTACCTGATTAAGGTCCTGACTAAGGTCCAGTAGTGTGTGTTGGTTTTTCTCTTTATTTTTCTTTGGATTAGATTCATCATAAAACATGCAGGATGGATTCGACTGCAGTTTGGAGACGCTGTCTCTGGCCTGAAGACAAAAGTGCCACTGGGCTGTGACTAACAGTGTCGTAACAGATTGTTTCTCTCTGATTCTCATGCAGACATGCAAATACAGAGACACACACTGCTTAAAGGAATAGTTCACCCAAAATGAAAATAAGTTGAAACTTTACTCACACTCAGGAGATGTAGATGAGTTTCATCGGTACAGATTTGGAGAAGTTTAGCATTACATCACTTGCTCAGCAATGGATCCTCTGCAGTGAATGGGTGCCGTCAGAATGAGAGACCAAAAAGCTGATAAAAACAGTAATCAACATCAAGTCCTCTATCCATAATATTGCATTCTCCAGTGAAAAAGTGGTCTCGGAGAGAAATATGCACAGATCAAGCAGTGTTTACAAGCCGAAACTAATATTGCATTCTCCAGTGAAAAAGTGGTCTCGGAGAGAAATATGCACAGATCAAGCAGTGTTTACAAGCCGAAACAGTTCTAAACAAAATTTTATTATTATTTGGCCAGAAGTTGCGGTTTAAAGTTAAAATGCTTTAATGATGGATTTCTTTATGACAAACATGCAGCTTTCCACTTCACAAGATGTTAACTGATGGACTGGAGTTGTATGGATTATTGTGATGTTTTTATCAGCTGTTTGGACACTCATTCTGACGGCACCCATTCACTGCTGAGGATCCATTGATGAGACAGTGATGTGATGCTACAAATCTCCAAATCTGTTCCCATAAAGAAAGAAACTCATCTTCATCTCGGATGGCCTGAGGGTGATAACATATTTGGGTGAACTTATTCTTTAATTTAATTGTGAAATGCAACTAGATTTCATATTAATCTATAGTTTAATCCAGATGAAAGTCATAAAATTACTGATAGCCGTAAAGAAATTCTGTGTTGCATATGATTAGATCACTCCCTTGTTTGGTATTTTTCCTTTTTAAATATACTTTTTTGATGCATTATTTTCTCCCTTGGTTTATTTTTTGTTTTTATGATTTGTCCTGTTATGACTTGTCTTTTTTTAAATAGTTAACGATAACACTGGAGGTAATGTTTAATTTGAAAGAAATCTTAGTTGATCTTTATCTTAAAAAAAAAAAAAAAGCATTTTCTTTGTGAAATATATATATAGATTTTTTCCCCCTATTTATTTATTTTTTACTTTTCCAAGATACCAAAGTCTCATCTGGTGTTCTGCTGGATCCAGTGGATTTTCCAGAGCACGTAAGTTGATGAAGCAGTGTGATGCCTTTGGGTTTTCTCATTTTTGTTTTGAAGTGACCTTTTATCTGA
>NW_015505240.1:3843642-3844010 GCF_001515645.1 Sinocyclocheilus grahami
ATCAGAGCTAGCACGTTTAACTTCATTATCTTCGTTTTGTGCTTCACCCCGAGCAGCTGCCTTCATTTCGTGCATTACCTTCTGCTGTCTGTCGGCTCTACGGAGAGTTTTTACATCTACTTCAGCGTGACCGTGTGTCTGTGTTGCCTGCATAGCGCTCTGGATCCGTATCTGTTCGTGCTCATGTCCAGGACTGTCGGAACCAAACGCTACTTCCTTACGCGCAAAGGACGTGCGCTTAGCATCTCTGCGTAAATCAACATGAAATGTGTGGTGTGCAACCCATTTAACTTCTCTAATCTTTGGATATTTAATGTGACCTGTCTGAAATAGCCGAAAGACACTTAGACAACCGTTTTTTTTTTTTT
>NW_015505240.1:3844020-3844355 GCF_001515645.1 Sinocyclocheilus grahami
GTGGTTCATCCTTTCCTTTATAAAAGCTTGCCGAAGCGCTCATTCAGCGCATGGGGTTGTTTAACCGTCTGGATCGTATTTATCATCGCCCTTCTGCCGGAATTCCTAGTGCAACAAAGCTACCGCATCACAGATCTGGGAATAATCACATGCCATGACGTTCTTCTTGTTGATTTAAGTTACTACCAGTGGCTTGTCTATTATAACTTAGGCTTGACCTGTGTAGGGTTTTTTTTGCCTCTAGTGGTGACAGTCGCATGTTACACCTCTATCATCTGGCACCTGAACCGTTCGCACCGAGACTGGGCTCTTTATATCAGAGCTAGCACGTTTAA
>NW_015505240.1:3845913-3849523 GCF_001515645.1 Sinocyclocheilus grahami
TGGTCATATTGAATATGCAATCTACCTGATTAAGGTCCTGACTAATGTCCAGTAGTGTGTGTTGGTTTTTCTCTTTATTTTTCTTTGGATTAGATTCATCATAAAACATGCAGGATGGATTCGACTGCAGTTTGGAGACGCTGTCTCTGGCCTGAAGACAAAAGTGCCACTGGGCTGTGACTAACAGTGTCGTAACAGATTGTTTCTCTCTGATTCTCATGCAGACATGCACATACAGAGACACACACTGCTTAAAGGAATAGTTCACCCAAAATGAAAATAAGTTGAAACTTTACTCACACTCAGGAGATGTAGTTGAGTTTCATCGGTACAGATTTGGAGAAGTGTAGCATTACATCACTTGCTCAGCAATGGATCCTCTGCAGTGAATGGGTGCCGTCAGAATGAGAGTCCAAACAGCTGATAAAAACAGTAATCAACATCAAGTCCTCTATCCATAATATTGCATTCTCCAGTGAAAAAGTGGTCTCGGAGAGAAATATGCACAGATCAAGCAGTGTTTACAAGCCGAAACAGTTCTAAACAAAAATGTCAGTGGATTTTGATGTGAGGGGACAACAGGGGATGGACTTTTTCAACAGGAAGCTTTATTTTTATTTGGCCAGAAGTTGCGGTTTAAAGTTAAAATGCTTTAATGATGGATTTCTTTATGACAAACATGCAGCTTTCCACTTCACAAGATGTTAACTGATGGACTGGATTTGTATGGATTATTGTGATGTTTTTATCAGCTGTTTGGACACTCATTCTGACGGCACCCATTCACTGCTGAGGATCCATTGATGAGACAGTGATGTGATGCTACAAATCTCCAAATCTGTTCCCATAAAGAAAGAAACTCATCTTCATCTCGGATGGCCTGAGGGTGATAACATTTTTGGGGTTATTCTTTAATTTAATTGTGAAATGCAACTAGATTTCATATTAATCTATAGTTTAATCCAGATGAAAGTCATAAAATTACTGATAGCCGTAAAGAAATTCTGTGTTGCATATGATTAGATCACTCTCTTGTTTGGTATTTTTCCTTTTTAAATATACTTTTTTGATGCATTATTTTCTCCCTTGGTTTATTTTTTGTTTTTATGATTTGTCCTGTTATGACTTGTCTTTTTAGGTGGAATACAAAACTCTGTAAGCAGTCTGTGCTTGAGGTGAAATGCAGATGCATTCGCTTAAACGCTTCGCATGAACACACACAGCTCACTGTCTTGACAACCTCTATGGTTTCATAAGCGTAACATTCCAGGGATGAGGAAGAGGAAGGCAGGTGAGGAAAATGGGAAAGAAAGAAAGTGTTCATTTGTCTATTGTCATTGTTAATGCACAGAAATGAATGAATTAATCTATTAGAATCTATTAAGTGCAATGGCAAACTTTGGAAAATATCCAAATGCAAAAGTGTTAGACATGGAGAAATCTGTATTTGGCCTGTTCTTGGTTTTTATTGTACAGAATCAAGCTTTCTATAGAGAGCTATAAGAAATAAGCCATAATAAATGTTCAAACTCCTTTGAATTTAGGCTGAAGTTTTGTGTTTTCGTGAATTTGGTTACCTTATTAAAAGTATTTAGTATCAAAAGCCTTAAACATTTTGTTGTTGTTGTTGTTGAGAATATGTGAATAAGATGAGAACCAATAAACACGTGTGAAAATCAGGATGTACAGGATGCCATAATCCCAAATCGCCCAAATACACATAACCTATAGAGGGTGTTGAAGAAATTTAAGTGTTAATCATAAACTTTGCAATAGTGAAAATAACAAGGCATGGAGGGATACAGTGTCATGCATTCATTCATTATTTATCGATTACTATTTATTTCTTTATTAATATTTCTTTATGTATTTGCTTGTTTGTTTCCTTTATTAACATTATTCATTCATTCATTCATTTTTTTGTTTTGATTAGTATTATAATGTTTTATATTGATCTATTTCCTTGTTTCTTTATTCATATTTTATTTATTTACTTATTTATTCACTCATTTATTTGTTTCTTTATTCATGTTTTATTTATTTACTTACTTAATTATTTATTTAGTAACTTACTTTATTATTTATCCATTTACAACTGGGCTATTAAAATACATAGCTTTATTTTGACATTTTAAAAACGCTTTTATTTTGAAAGGATTTCCGGTGGCGGGTGTTTTGAATCGTCTCGTGTAGCGTCTGGTTTCCCTCACAATCAGTCAGCTGATGCGTGTGACGCGAGTGGAGCGGACGCGGTCGCCTGCCAGCCACGTGCTAACATTTCCAGTATTCGTCTTTATTATAACGACTTTTTCGACATATTGCGATCTTAGAACGACATTCTAACCGGACTGAGTCATGGCACCCATCAGAGCGCACGTGGACACCCGGACACGCGAGAACATGCCGGGCGTGTCTGGTTTTCAGGGCCGGGGAAAGACGGGACTTCAGCGCGAGCCGCTCTATGGTCAGCATATTCCCTAACCAGCTTTTCCCACATTTGTACCTGGACGGAGCGCCTGAAGTAAAGCCGAAGCATAGTTACGGAGGATGGGCTTCCCACGAGCGCGTGTTCGCTGTTAATGCTGGGTTGGTGAGACGAGACGCATCATAATAATAATTTCAGTCCATCCTGATAATAAATATAATGGGTTGTAATGCAGGGAATACAACTCAAATGCGTTTAGCACAAACATGAATTGTATTTGCATACACCTTAATGTATAATTGTAAAATTGCTTGTTATCCTTCAGTAGAGTTATGCAATGATGAAGCATGCATATGCTAAATTAAGATTTGTTTACTGCAAAATATCTTTGAGAAAGAAAAAATATTTTATTTGTTATTATCTGAGTTTATTTATTATTGTGTTGCTGAGTTTTTTTTGTTATGATTTATTTAATTATTATAACTATAGTTGCTTTAAAGTATTATTTGATGAAGTACAGAAAATCTAAATGATGAAGCATTATTAAGCTGAAAAAGGTATACAATTCAAAGGGTTTTTTTGTGGGATTGACAGGTTTGAACAAAAAGTGATATAAAATATATTTTCACTATATATTTCACAAATATATGTTATTGTACTGTATCACAAATATTGTGTTATTTCACATACACCACCCTGTAATTGTGACTCATGTGTTTTTATTGTGTGTGAATTTACAGTGTGATGCTGAACAGTCATCGATCCGGCTTGTGTTTGAATCCCAGCACACTGAGAGTGGTGGGGAATGGGTGCCGGTTAGACCAGCGGTTGCTCCTTTAATTCCACCATGTGAAGGTAAATGTCATTATTATTTAATGCTCGGAGTTACAGTCATTTGATGGGCTCAAATGTGAAATAAAACATAAGTTTTACTTTTGTTGTTTTAGTTTAATTCATATTAAGCTTTAATTTTTGTTTCAGTGTTTGTTTTAAGTTTAAGTTGTTAATTTATAAGATTGTGTAATTTATTTTTCATTTTAGTTTTGGGGGTTTTAGTGCTTTAATCTCAACTTGGTTTATTTCAGTCTCTCATTTGTTAGAATTAATTTCCAATTTGTTTTGTAAGTTTGCTTTTCATCTAATATTGTATATCATTTAATGTCAATGATTGAAAACACATTTTTT